>NW_027200135.1:2500-23964 GCF_038502225.1 Cherax quadricarinatus | reverse complement strand
CGTTTATGGAGGATCTGCTGATGGTCCGCAGTTAGGGGTCGTTATTTTGATGCCTCGTTCCTGACGCTGTCCTGCTGCTTCTTACATTATTGCTATTGGTGTATGATTCGTCATACTGTTCAAGCAAGCTGTTTTGATTGCATTGATGGTCGAGAAAGACTATTTGTGGACTAGTGTCAGTCCCTTCTTAGCTCTAAGTTAAGTCTGACTGACACATAACAAGCACCTCGACACACATACACACACACACAAGACGGCACTTTCGTCATACTGTTCAAGCAAGCTGTTCTGATTGCATTGATGGTCGAGAAAGACTATTTGTGGACTAGTGTCAGTCCCTTCTTAACTCTAAGTTAAGTCTGACTGACACATAACAAGCACCTCGACACACATACACACACACACCAGACGACACTTCAGAGTGGGTCGAATCGAATCGAATCGAGGACGAAGAGATCTGTCGTAAGATGGGAAGGAAGAAGGATATGGAAGGATAGAAATAACTGGAAAAGGATGGGGAGGAGGGGAAGAGGAGGAATCAAGGCAAGTGGCCCAACCACTTTGGGACATGTGGTACAAAAGTACTGGAGACGTAGATAGAGAGGTTTGACTGATGTCATTGCTTGGCTCACTAGGAGAGGATGGCGAAGGCAGCGGTAGGAGCTGGGAGTGTCAGAAGGCAGCGGTAGGAGCTGGGAGTGTCAGAAGGCAGCGGTAGGAGCTGGGAGTGTCAGAAGGCAGCGGTAGGAGCTGGGAGTGTCAGAAGGCAGCGGTAGGAGCTGGGAGTGTCAGAAGGCAGTGGTAGGAGCTGGGAGTGTCAGAAGGCAGCGGTAGGAGCTGGGAGTGTCAGAAGGCAGCGGTAGGAGCTGGGAGTGTCAGAAGGCAGCGGTAGGAGCTGGGAGTGTCAGAAGGCAGCGGTAGGAGCTGGGAGTGTCAGAAGGCAGCGGTAGGAGCTGGGAGTGTCAGAAGGCAGCGGTAGGAGCTGGGAGTGTCAGAAGGCAGCGGTAGGAGCTGGGAGTGTCAGAAGGCAGCGGGAGTGTCAGAAGGCAGCGGTAGGAGCTGGGAGTGTCAGAAGGCAGCGGTAGGAGCTGGGAGTGTCAGAAGGCAGCGGTAGGAGCTGGGAGTGTCAGAAGGCAGCGGTAGGAGCTGGGAGTGTCAGAAGGCAGCGGTAGGAGCTGGGAGTGTCAGCTGGGAGTGTCAGAAGGCAGCGGCAGGAGCTGGGAGTGTCAGAAGGCAGCGGTAGGAGCTGGGAGTGTCAGAAGGCAGCGGCAGGAGCTAGGAGCTGGGAGTGTCAGAAGGCAGCAGTAGGAGCTGGGAGTGTCAGAAGGCAGCGGTAGGAGCTGGGAGTGTCAGAAGGCAGCGGTAGGAGCTGGGAGTGTCAGAAGGCAGCGGTAGGAGCTGGGAGTGTCAGAAGGCAGCAAGCAGGATGAGTTGGTTATGTACTGGCGTCAAAATATGTGTTCACTATAGGATTTTATACCCTAAATGATATCAAATTCATTTAAACTTTGATTTCGTCGACCTAGACAACTTTGTTAATAAACTTAGCCATTTTTATTTTCTTGGTATTTAACAGTTACATCCCTAAAGTACTTCGTTAAAATTGTCTTAATTTTTAAGGATAATTGGAAGAGAATACTTTCTTATCTGCTAATCTATCTACTTAGTCGACTACTTGCCTGCCTATCTACTTAGTCGACTACTTGCCTGCCTATCTACTTAGTCGACTACTTGCCTGCCTATCTACTTAGTCGACTACTTGCCTGCCTATCTACTTAGTCGACTACTTGCCTGCCTATCTACTTAGTCGACTACTTGCCTGTCTATCTACTTAGTCGACTACTTACCTGCCTATCTACTTAGTCGACTACTTGCCTGCCTATCTACTTAGTCGACTACTTGCCTGTCTATCTACTTAGTCAACTACTTACCTACCTATCTACTTAGTCAACTACTTACCTACCTATCTACTTAGTCAACTACTTACCTATCTACTTAGTCGACTACTACTTTAGTCCTGCCTATCTACTTAGTCGACTACTACTTACCTACTTACTATCTACTTAGTCAACTACTTACCTACCTGTCTATCTACTTAGTCAACTTGCCTGTCTATCTACTTAGTCGACTACTTACCTGCCTATCTACTTAGTCAACTACTTACCTGCCTATCTACTTAGTCACTACTTGCCTGCCTATCTGCTTAGTCAACTACTACCTACTTAGTCAACTACTTACCTTACCTATCTACTTAGTCAACTACTTACCTGTCAACTATCTACTTAGTCAACTACTTGCCTATCCTACCTATCTACTTAGTCAACTACTTATCCTACCTATCTACTTAGTCAACTACTTTACCTGCCTACCTTAGCCAACTACTTACCTGCCTATCTACTTAGTCAACTACTTACCTACCTATCTATCTACTTAGTCAACTACTTACCTACCTATCTACTTAGTCAACTACTTACCTGCCTATCTACTTAGTCAACTACTTACCTACCTATCTATCTACTTAGTCAACTACTTACCTACCTATCTATTTAGTCAACTACTTACCTACCTATCTATCTACTTAGTCAACTACTTACCTACCTACTACCTCAACTACTTACCTACCTACTACCTAAACTACTTACCTACCTACTACCTAAACTACTTACCTACCTACTACCTCAACTACTTACCTACCTACTACCTAAACTACTTACCTACCTACTACCTCAACTACTTACCTACCTACTACTTAGTCCTATTACCTACTATCTAGTCAACTACTTACCTACCTATCTATCTACTTAGTCAACTACTTACCTGCCTATCTATCTACTTAGTCAACTACTTACCTACCTATCTATCTACCTAGTCAACTACTTACCTACCTATCTATCTACTTAGTCAACTACTTACCTACCTATCTATCTACCTAGTCAACTACTTACCTACCTATCTATCTACCTAGTCAACTACTTACCTACCTATCTATCTACTTAGCCAACTACTTACCTGCCTATCTACTTAGTCAACTACTTACCTACCTATCTATCTACTTAGTCAACTACTTACCTACCTATCTATCTACTTAGTCAACTACTTACCTACCTATCTATCTACTTAGTCAACTACTTACCTACCTATCTATTTAGTCAACTACTTACCTACCTATCTATCTACTTAGTCAACTACTTACCTGCCTATCTATCTACTTAGTCAACTACTTACCTACCTATCTATCTACCTAGTCAACTACTTACCTACCTATCTATCTACCTAGTCAACTACTTACCTACCTATCTATCTACTTAGTCAACTACTTACCTACCTATCTATCTACCTAGTCAACTACTTACCTACCTATCTATCTACCTAGTCAACTACTTACCTACCTATCTATCTACTTAGTACTTACCTACCTATCTACTTAGTCAACTACTTACCTACCTATCTATCTACTTAGTCAACTACTTACCTACCTATCTATCTACTTAGTCAACTACTTACCTACCTATCTATCTACTTAGTCAACTACTTACCTGCCTATCTATCTACTTAGTCAACTACTTACCTACCTATCTACTTAGTCAACTACTTACCTGCCTATCTATCTACTTAGTCAACTACTTACCTACCTATCTATCTACTTAGTCAACTACTTACCTACCTATCTACTTAGTCAACTACTTACCTACCTATCTATCTACTTAGTCAACTACTTACCTACCTATCTATCTACTTAGTCAACTACTTACCTACCTATCTATCTACTTAGTCAACTACTTACCTACCTATCTATCTACTTAGTCAACTACTTACCTACCTATCTATCTACTTAGTCAACTACTTACCTACCTATCTATCTACTTAGTCAACTACTTACCTACCTATCTATCTACTTAGTCAACTACTTACCTACCTATCTACTTAGTCAACTACTTACCTGCCTATCTACTTAGTCAACTACTTACCTACCTATCTACTTAGTCAACTACTTACCTACCTATCTACTTAGTCAACTACTTACCTACCTATCTATCTACTTAGTCAACTACTTACCTGCCTATCTACTTAGTCAACTACTTACCTGCCTATCTACTTAGTCAACTACTTACCTACCTATCTACTTAGTCAACTACTTACCTACCTATCTACTTAGCCAACTACTTACCTACCTATCTACTTAGTCAACTACTTACCTACCTATCTACTTAGCCAACTACTTACCTGCCTATCTACTTAGTCAACTACTTACCTACCTATCTACTTAGGCAACTACTTACCTACCTGTCTACTTAGTCAACTACTTACCTACCTATCTACTTAGTCTACTTAGTCAACTACTTAGTCCTACCTATCTATCTACTTAGTCAACTACTTACCTACCTATCTATCTACTTAGTCAACTACTTACCTACCTATCTACTATCTACTTAGTCAACTACTTACCTACCTATCTACTTAGTCAACTACTTATACCTATCTACTTAGCTACTTACCTACCTATCTACTTAGCCAACTACTTACCTACCTATCTACTTAGTCAACTACTTACCTGCCTGTCTACTTAGTCATCTACTTGCCTACCTATCTACTTAGTCAACTACTTGCCTACCTATCTACTTAGTCAACTACTTGCCTACCTATCTACTTAGTCAACTACTTACCTACCTATCTACTAAATCAACTACTTACCTACCTACTACTTAATCTACTTACCTACCTATCTACTTAGTCAACTACTTGCCTACCTATCTACTTAGTCAACTACTTACCTACCTATCTACTTAGTCAACTACTTACCTACCTATCTACTTAGTCAACTACTTACCTACCTATCTACTTAGTCAACTACTTACCTGCCTATCTACTTAGTCAACTACTTACCTACCTATCTACTTAGTCAACTACTTACCTGCCTATCTACTTAGTCAACTACTTACCTACCTATCTACTTAGTCAACTACTTACCTACCTATCTACTTAGTCAACTACTTGCCTACCTATCTACTTAGTCAACTACTTACCTACCTATCTACTTAGTCAACTACTTACCTACCTACTACCTAAACTACTTACCTACCTATCTACTTAGTCAACTACTTATCTGCCTATCTACTTAGTCAACTACTTACCTACCTATCTACTTAGTCAACTACTTACCTACCTATCTACTTAGCCAACTACTTACCTACCTATCTACTTAGTCAACTACTTACCTGCCTGTCTACTTAGTCATCTACTTGCCTACCTATCTACTTAGTCAACTACTTGCCTACCTATCTACTTAGTCAACTACTTACCTACCTATCTACTTAGTCAACTACTTACCTGCCTATCTACTTAGCCAACCACTTACCTGCCTATCTACTTAGTCAACTACTTACCTACCTATCTACTTAGCCAACTACCTACCTACCTATCTACTTAGCCAACTACTTACCTACCTATCTACTTAGTCAACTACTTACCTGCCTATCTACTTAGTCAACTACTTATCCACCTATCTACTTATCTACATACCTGACTACTAACATGCCTACTCACCTGACTACTTACCCTCCTACTTCCTTGTTTATTGAGCCAGTTACTTACCCACCTATTTACCTTCCTACTTACCTACTTACTTACCTGAATGCTTATCGACTGATCGACTACTTACCTACTTATCTGGCTACTTACCTACCTATATGCTCACCTACTTATGTATTTACCTACCTATGCAGCTACTTACCTACCTACTACCCACCTACTTACCAACCTACTTACCCACCTACTTGCCTATGTACCCATCTATTTATCTACTTATCCACCTACTTATCCACTTACCACCTACTTATCCACCTACTCTCCCACCTACTTACCAACTTCCCCACCTACTCACTTATCTCCTAACCCACATAGTTACCTAATTACCACCTAGTTACCTAGTTGAACGATGTATTGTGAGACAGTGACGTTGTGGCCACTGTCTGGGAGAGAGGGAGAGGTGGTGGGAGGGTGGAGAGGGAGGGAAGGAAGGAAGGAAGGAAGGAAGGAAGGAAGGAAGGAAGGAAGGAAGGAAGGAAGGAAGGAAGGAAGGGAGGAAGGAAGGAAGGAAGGGTATCATTGGTGGTCCGGACAGTCACAATCAACACTGTTTACAGACTTAAAGACTCCCAGGAGCTGCCCCTCAGGGGGAGGGGAGGGGGGAGGGGTAGGGGATGGGGGAGGGGAGGGGGGAGAAGCAGGAGGACGTGGTCAATCTGACCATAAATATAATTATCACCTCTCTCTCTCTCTCTCTCTCTCTCTCTCTCTATCTCACACACGCACACACAAGAAACTTAGGGTCAGGAGCTGGAACACAACTTAACTGATAAAATAATTGAATGGTGGTCCAGGACCAGGTGTGGTCTGGCAGTGTTGTAGTGGTCCCAGGACCAGGTGTGGTCTGGCAGTGTCATAGTGGTCCCAGGACCAGGTGTGGTCTAGCAGTATTGTAGTGGTCCCAGGATCAGGTGTGGTCTGGCAGTGTCATAGTGGTCCCAGGACCAGGTGTGGTCTGGCAGTGTAGTAGTGGTCCCAGGATCAGGTGTGGCCTGGCAGTGTTGTAGTGGTCCCAGGACCAGGTGTGGTCTAGCAGTATTGTAGTGGTCCCAGGACGAGGTGTGGTCTGGCAGTGTAGTAGTGGACCCAATAACAAAATCCCCCCAACAAACACAGAATACAACCTCGTTCATATTTGCTAATATACAGGGCCTTAAGCCATCCACCAACAACAAAATACCTTTTATCAGTGGACTTCTAGAGGAGTCTAATGCAATGTTTGCAGCCTTCACAGAGACTCACACAAAAGATCACTTTGACAGTGAAATATGGATAAGTGGTTACAACCTTTTAAGATGTGACAGAAAAAAGCAGGCAACAAGAGAGGGTTGGCCTGTATGTCAAAGAGTCCCTTCTCTGCACGGAGTTGCTGAACACCACAAATGAGGTAGTTGAAGTTCTATAAATAAAGATCGAGAACCAAAACCTAGTCATTGTGGTTGTATACAAGCCACCAGATGCAACCTCACAACAGTTCAAGGAACAGCTACTGAAAATTGATTACTGTTTGGAAAACCTTCCAGCTCCATCCTCAAACATCTTACTGCTTGGTGATTTCAACCTAAGGTATACAAAATGGAAGAATGTAGCAAATAATGTTATAGCTGAAACAATCCCCGGAGGTAGCGCAGATGAAAGGTCACACACACATGAGCTACTAAGTCTCTGTGAAAAACACACCTTAAGCCAGCAGATAGTGGAGCCAACAAGACTAGAAAACACACTTGACCTTATCTTCACAAATAATGAGGACCTGATAAGAGACATAAGAATATCAAAAACAACTAATTCCGATCACAATCTAATCGAAGTCCAGACGTACATGCATAGGGGTCCTGAACAGCAGAATGCATGTACCTGTGACGGTGTCTTCACAAAATACAACTTCAACAACAAGAACATCAACTGGGACCAGGGAAACCATGTCCTAAACGAAACATGTTGGGAAGATGTCTTAAATGACATAGATCCAAACCAGTGCCTTGAAAGGATCAACTTCCTGGCAGCCGAAGCATGTTCTAGGCATATTCCCCTAAGAAAGAAGAAGAGCAGGAGTAAACTGGAGAGAGAAAGACGCTCCCTCTACAGTAGACGACGAAGAGTCACTTATCTAGGTGTGGGGTGGGAGCACTGGCCAACGCAGTGGAGGGAGCTGTTAGGTCTTTAAATTAGGAATAGTTAGTGGTATGGGTTTTAGCGGGAAAACTGTGAAGTCGCAGGGTAGTAATATGAGTACTAGGAGAACTAATAATAGGCAAAATGAGGTGGATATTGGAAAGCCAGTGGCACTAATTGACAAGGACAGTAATAGATTTAGTGAAATAACAGAAAGGAGCAGGAAGGGTAAAGAGAGAGGAGGGTCTTTAAATATTTATTACACAAATAGTCGCAGTGCTAGGAATAAGATGGACGAGTTGAGACTAGTTGCTAGTGCAGGTAACATAGATGTATTTGCCATTACTGAGACGTGGTTTAATTCAAAAAGTCGGGACATGCCTGCAGAATGTCACATTCACGGTTTTAAATTGTTCCAAGTAGATAGAAGTATCGGGAAGGGGGGTGAGGTGGCATTGTATGTCCGAGATCGCTTGAACTGTTGCATAAAAACGGGTATTAAGTCTGAAGTAACACATACAGAGTCTGTTTGGATAGAATTTTCAGAGGAGCATGAAAAATTAATTTTTGGTGTGATATACCGTCCCCCAAATTTAGATAGGGACCAAGGGAGACTACTATGGGAGGAAATTGTTAGGGCCACAAGGCACGATAATGTAGTAATTCAAGGAGACTTTAACTTTAGTTATATTGATTGGAATTTCTTGAATGGGAATTTAGAATCATACGACTTCTTAGAAGTAGTTCAGGATTGTTTTTTGAAGCAGTTTGTGACAGAACCTACAAGGGGTAATAACCTGCTTGACTTAGTTCTGGCAAACAATGAAACCCTTGTTAATAATTTAGAAATTTCAGAGGAACTGGGTGCTAGCGACCACAAATCAATTACATTTAGCATTGAATGGAAGTATGATAGTAGCGATAACTCAGTAACAGTCCCAGATTTTCGCTTAGCAGATTACGATGGACTTAGAGAACACTTATCATCTGTTGACTGGGGTAACGAAGAGAGCTATCAATATGACAGTTTTCTGAACACAATACATGCTGCTCAAAGAACGTTTATCCCTTATAAGGAAATTAGATCAAATAGAAATGACCCAAAATGGATGAATAATAGGCTCAAATATCTACTAGGGCATAAGAAAGGAATTTATAGGCGTATCAAGAGGTGAGTGTCATCTTATGAATCAGTATATTGACATTAAGAGGGACATTAAAAAGGGGATAAGAAAAGCTAAAAGGGACTATGAAATTAAAGTTGCTAGGGATTCTAAAACTAACCCAAAAAGTTTTTTCCAGATCTATAGAACAAAAGTTAGAGATAAGACAGGTCCCTTAAAAATAACTATGGGCACCTTACTGACAAAGAGAATGAAATGTGCTCGATATTAAATAATTATTTTCTCTCAGTTTTTACACAGGAAGACACTAATAATATTCCAGTAATTAATTTTTATAGTGGGCCAGAAGAAGATAAATTATGTAACATCATAGTCACTAGTGAAATGGTTGTGAAGCAGATAGACCGACTGAAGCAAAATAAGTCACCGGGTCCGGATGAGGTTTTTTCAAGGGTTCTTAAGGAATGCAAAATGGAACTCTGTGAACCATTAACTAATATTTTTAATTCATCTCTTCAAACAGGTGTAGTGTCTGATATGTGGAAGATGGCTAATGTAATTCCTATTTTTAAAACAGGGGACAAGTCGTTACCCTCAAATTACCGCCCAATAAGCCTGACCTCAATTGTGGGCAAGTTACTAGAGTCAATTATAGCTGAGATTATAAGAAGCCATCTCGATAGGCATAGCTTGATTAATGATACTCAGCATGGATTCACAAGAGGCCGGTCTTGTCTAACTAATTTATTAACTTTCTTCAGTAAAGCTTTTGAGGCTGTTGACCACGATAAAGAATTTGATATTGTTTACTTGGATTTTAGTAAGGCTTTTGATAGAGTTCCGCACCGGAGACTGTTGAAGAAAGTAGCAGCTCATGGCATTGGGGGAAGGGTGCTCTCGTGGACTGAATCATGGCTCACTGACAGGAAGCAGAGAGTGTCCATAAATGGGGTTAAATCCGAGTGGGGATCAGTAACAAGTGGCGTTCCACAGGGATCAGTCTTGGGCCCGTTGTTGTTTATAATATATATCAATGATCTTGATGAAGGAATTACTAGTGATATGAGCAAATTCGCCGATGACACGAAGATAGGTAGGATAATTGATTCAAACGTAGATGTTAGGGAACTTCAGGAGGATTTAGACAAACTCTATTCTTGGTCAGAAAAGTGGCAGATGCAGTTCAATGTAGATAAATGCAAGGTTCTGAAGCTCGGGAGTGTCCATAACCCTAGCACTTATAAGTTAAATAATGTAGAACTTAGCCATACAGATTGCGAAAAGGACTTGGGGGTTATGGTGAGCAGCAACCTTAAACCAAGACAGCAATGCCTAAGCGTACGTATTAAGGCAAATAGATTACTGGGATTTATATCAAGAAGTGTAAGCAACAGAAGTCCAGAGGTCATACTGCAGCTTTATACATCATTAGTAAGGCCTCACCTAGATTATGCAGCTCAGTTCTGGTCTCCGTATTACAAAATGGACATAGATTCGTTAGAGAACATTCAGCGTAGGATGACTAAATTAATACATAGCATTAGAAATCTTATGAAGAAAGATTGAAGACTCTTAAGTTACATTTACTTGTTAAACGAAGAATGAGGGGAGACCTGATCGAAGTGTATAAGTGGAAGATAGGTATTAATAAGGGGGATATTAACAAGGTCTTGAGAATATCTCTCCAAGAGAGAACCCGCAGTAATGGATTTAAATTGGATGAGTTTAGATTTAGAAAGGACATAGGAAAGTATTGGTTTGGAAATAGGGTAGTTGATGAGTGGAACAGTCTACCTAGTTGGGTTATTGAGGCTAGGACTTTGGGTAGTTTCAAATTTAGGTTGGATAAATACATGAGTGGGAGGGGTTGGATTTGAGAGGGTTTTGCATATCAGAGCTTATTTCTTGAGTAGCATTGAAAATTGGGTTAGTCAAATGTTTTATTAGTGGGATGAATTGTAAAGGACCTGCCTAGTATGGGCCAACAGGCCTGCTGCAGTGTTCCTCCTTTCTTATGTTCTTATGTAATATCTGATACACGAAAGGAGGCGCTGACCAGGGAAGTGGAAACTATCGAACTTAAGTTAAATGACTCTTACAGGAACCAGGAGAGGCAGGAGGAGCTTAAAGCTATTAGCGAAATTGAAAGAAATTCAAAATATTTCTTTTCATATGCCAAAAACAAGGCAAATACCACATCTAGTATCGGGCCCTTACTCAGACAGGATGGGACTTACTCAGACAGGATGGGACTTACTCAGACAGGATGGGACTTACTCAGACAGGATGGGACTTACTCAGACAGGATGGGACTTACTCAGACAGGATGGGACTTACTCAGACAGGATGGGACTTACTCAGACAGGATGGGACTTACTCAGACAGGATGGGACTTACACAGACAGGATGGGACTTACTCAGACAGGATGGGACTTACTCAGACAGGATGGGACTTACTCAGACAGGATGGGACTTACTCAGACAGGATGGGACTTACTCAGACAGGATGGGACTTACACAGACAGGATGGGACTTACACAGACAGGATGGGACTTACTCAGACAGGATGGGACTTACTCAGACAGGATGGGACTTACTCAGACAGGATGGGACTTACTCAGACAGGATGGGACTTACACAGACAGGATGGGACTTACTCAGACAGGATGGGACTTACTCAGACAGGATGGGACTTACTCAGACAGGATGGGACTTACTCAGACAGGATGGGACTTACTCAGACAGGATGGGACTTACACAGACAGGATGGGACTTACTCAGACAGGATGGGACTTACTCAGACAGGATGGGACTTACTCAGACAGGATGGGACTTACTCAGACAGGATGGGACTTACTCAGACAGGATGGGACTTACACAGACAGGATGGGACTTACTCAGACAGGATGGGACTTACTCAGACAGGATGGGACTTACACAGACAGGATGGGACTTACTCAGACAGGATGGGACTTACTCAGACAGGATGGGACTTACTCAGACAGGATGGGACTTACTCAGACAGGATGGGACTTACTCAGACAGGATGGGACTTACTCAGACAGGATGGGACTTACTCAGACAGGATGGGACTTACACAGACAGGATGGGACTTACTCAGACAGGATGGGACTTACTCAGACAGGATGGGACTTACTCAGACAGGATGGGACTTACTCAGACAGGATGGGACTTACTCAGACAGGATGGGACTTACTCAGACAGGATGGGACTTACTCAGACAGGATGGGACTTACTCAGACAGGATGGGACTTACTCAGACAGGATGGGACTTACTCAGACAGGATGGGACTTACTCAGACAGGATGGGACTTACTCAGACAGGATTGGACTTACTCAGACAGGATGGGACTTACTCAGACAGGATGGGACTTACACAGACGACAACAAGGAAATGAGTGAAATATTGAAATCCCAGTACGACTCTGTGTTTAGTGAACCACTAATCGGTCTGAGGATCGACGACCCAAATGATTTCTTCATGAATGAGCCTCAAAACTCCATAAATGTATGCCAGATTTCCGACATTACCCTAACTCCGATAGATTTCGAAAAAGCCATTGACAACATGCCTATGCACTCAGCCCCGGGCCCAGACTCGTGGAACTCTGTTTTCATTAAGAACTGCAAGAAACCCCTCTCGCGTGCCCTAAGTACACTATGGAGGAGGAGCTTGGACATGGGTGAAATTCCACAGTCACTTAAAACAACGGATATAGCCCCACTCCATAAAGGTGGCAGCAAAGCATTAGCTAAGAACTATAGACCAATAGCTCTGACGTCCCACATCATAAAAATCTTTGAAAGAGTGCTAAGAAGCAGGATTGCAAATCACCTGGATTCCCAAAATCTGCACAATCCAGGGCAACATGGGTTCAGGGCAGGTCGCTCCTGCCTCTCACAACTACTGGGTCACTATGACATGGCCTTGGATGCACTGGAAGAAAATCAGAATGCAGATGTAATATACACAGACTTTGCAAAAGTATTTGACAAATGCGATCATGGCGTAATAGCCCATAAAATACGTGCTAAAGGAATAACTGGGAAAGTGGGGAGATGGATCTTCAACTTCCTAACAAATCGAACACAAAGATTAGTGGTCAACAGAGTTAAATCGGAGGCTGCCATAGTGAAGAGCTCTGTTCCACAAGGCACAGTACTCGCCCCCATCTTATTCCTTATCCTCATATCAGACATAAACAGAGATATACACCACAGCACCGTATCATCCTTTGCGGATGATACTAGGATCTGCATGAGGCTGTCATCTGCTGAGGACGCGGTTAACCTCCAAGAAGATATAAACAAAGTTTTCCAGTGGGCAACGGTAAACAATATGATGTTCAATGAGGACAAATTCCAACTACTCCGTTATGGAAAACTGGAGGAGATAATAACTAGAACAGAGTATACTACTGACTCCGGCCATACAATACAGCAGAAAAATAATGTAAGGGACCTGGGAGTAGTAATGTCTGAGGATCTCACTTTCAAGGATCACAACAGTGCCACGATCGTACGTGCAAAGAAAATGATAGGATGGATAATGAGAACTTTCGAAACGAGAGATGCCAAGCCCATGATGATCCTTTTCAAATTACTTGTTCTCTCTAGGCTGGAATACTGCTGTACATTAACATCTCCATTCAAAGCAGGTGAAATCACAGATCTAGAGAGTGTACAGAGATCCTTTACTGCACGTATAAGTTCTGTCAAGCACCTTAACTA
Organism: Cherax quadricarinatus; assembly: GCF_038502225.1. Lineage (NCBI taxonomy): Eukaryota > Metazoa > Arthropoda > Malacostraca > Decapoda > Parastacidae > Cherax > Cherax quadricarinatus. Next base: position 10,387 of record NW_027200135.1, on the reverse strand, counting down.
CTGGGAACGCTTGGAAGCACTTGACTTGTACTCGTTGGAACGCAGGAGGGAGAGATATATCATAATCTACACTTGGAAAATCTTGGAAGGAATGGTCCCAAATCTGCACACAGAAATCACTCCCTACGAAAGTAAAAGACTGGGCAGGCGATGCAAAATGCCCCCAATAAAAAGTAGGGGCGCCATTGGTACACTAAGGGAAAACACCATAAGTGTCCGGGGCCCAAGACTGTTCAACAGCCTCCCATCAAGCATTAGGGGAATTGCCAATAAGCCCCTGGCTGCCTTGAAGAGAGAGCTGGACAGATACCTAAAGTCAGTGCTGGATCAGCCGGGCTGTGGCTCGTACGTTGGACTGCGTGCGGCCAGCAGTAACAGCCTAGTTGATCAGGCCCTGATCCATCGGGAGGCTTGGTTATGGACCGGGCCGCGGGGGCGTTGATCCCCGGAATAACCTCCAGGTAACATTCAGGTAGCAGTATTGTAGTGGTCCCAGGACGAGGTGTGGTCTGGCAGTGTCGTAGTGGTCCCAGGACCAGGTGTGGTCTGGCAGTGTAGTAGTGGTCCCAGGATCAGGTGTGGCCTGGCAGTGTTGTAGTGGTCCCAGGACCAGGTGTGGTCTAGCAGTATTGTAGTGGTCCCAGGACGAGGTGTGGCCTGCCAGTGTAGTAGTGGCCACAGCACCAGGTGTGGTCTGCAAGGGTAGTTATTACACACACAGGTATAGTCTAGTGGCCTGCTCACCTGGTTGTAACACAATAACCAAGGTAGGAACTAGTACCCAGCAAAAAATAGCAGTGAGTCAATGTATATATCCTCCACCAAACAGTAAGCGATACGTACAATATTTACAAAGGATATGTATGGGTAACAGCCTGGTTGATCAGGCCCTGATCCACCGGGAGGCCTGGTCGTGGACCGGGCCGTGGGGGGGCGTTGATCGCCCGGAACACCCTCCAGGTAGACTCCAGGTAGATAGGAAGGCAATTAACGAGCCAGAGACAGTGGGAACCGTCTTCGAACAGACTCGGTTTAAGTCTGCCTGTGTTGAAGCACAAGGGTACCACATCGCTTCACATAATCATGGGGAGCTCTTAACCCGTAGAGATTACACAGCGACTGTAAGGGGGATGGAAGGTATTTAGGCTGAATTCAGAAAACTGGAGCAGGGATCCAATTCCCTAGATCAAGATCCCCCTTTCAAAGACATCAAGGCACCCCCTCAAGAGGTCATCAGTTTACATCTTCAACGGAGTTGTGATTGGTTGTTTCAACCAGCCAATCACAAGGCCAATCATCATTATACTCATAGCTCCTGGTCCGCTGGTCGGAAGGACATGGTCATGCACCTGGGGTATACCTGGAGAAGGTTCCGAGGGGGGTCAACGCCCCTGTGGCTCGGTCTGAGACCAGGCTTCATGGTGGATCAGGGTCTGATCAACCAGGCTGTTGTGGGTGTAATGCAATTCAGTGCATTTAGGTCTAGGTACATATAAATGCAGGTGACCAGGCCTCCTGGTGGATCAGAGCCTGATCAACCAGGCTGTTGCTGCTGGCTGCACACAAACCAACGTACGAGCCACAGCCCGGCTGGTCAGGTACCGACTTTAGGTGCTTGTCCAGTGCCAGCTTGAAGACTGCCAGGGGTCTGTTGGTAATCCCCCTTATGTATGCTGGGAGGCAGTTGAACAGTTTTGGGCCCCTGACACTTATTGTATGGTCTCTTAACGTGCTAGTGACACCCCTGCTTTTCATTGGGGGGATGGTGCATCGTCTGCCAAGTCTTTTGCTTTCGTGGTGAGTGATTTTCGTGTGCAAGTTCGGTACTAGTCCCTCTAGGATTTTCCAGGTGTATATAATCATGTATCTCTCCCTCCTGCGTTCCAGGGAATACAGGTTCAGGAACCTCAAGCGCTCCCAGTAATTGAGGTGTTTTATCTCCGTTATGCGCGCTGTGAAAGTTCTCTGTACATTTTCTAGGTCAGCAATTTCACCTGCCTTGAAATCTCACTGTCTGTCTCAGTCTGCGACAAGTGTGATCCCACGACCAGGTGTGATCTCAAGACCAGGTGTGGTCCCTGGACCAGGTGTGGTCCCAGGTCCAGGTGTGGTTCCAGGACCAGGTGTGGCCCCAGGTCCAGGTGTGGTTCCAGGGCCAGGTGTGGTCCCAGGTCCAGGTGTGGTTCCAGGACCAGGTGTGGCCCCAGGTCCAGGTGTGATTCCAGGGCCAGGTGTGGTCCCAGGTCCAGGTGTGGTTCCAGGGCCAGGTGTGGTCCCAGGTCCAGGTGTGGTTCCAGGACCAGGTGTGGCCCCAGGTCCAGGTGTGGTCCCAGGTCCAGGTGTGGTTCCAGGACAAGGTGTGGTCCCAGAACCAGGTGATCCCAAGACCAGGTATGGTCCCAGGACCAGGTATGGTCCCAGGACCAGGTATGGTCCACCAGAAGGGAAGGAAGAGATAACTCCACTTCCTGGGATCAAGAGCCCTCCATCCTCCTCCTCCTCCACCAGAGAAGGATGAGGCGGCTCCACTTCCCGGGATCAAGAGCCCTCCAACAGGCAGTAAATGATATTCCTTGAGTAGGCAAATCATTATTGTTGATGGCGGCGGCGGCTGGAGAGGCGGCCATTGTTGTTGTTATGGCCACCACCGCGTCCCAACCCTCGCTTCTAACTTCACTTCGTTAAAAATCGCTTGCGTTCGTTGTTATGTGGGGTATTTTGGATTTGTGGTTGTTGGGGTTGGTTGATTTGTTGGGGAGTTGTGTTTCGGGGAGGGGTTTATGGGGGGTTGGGTTATGGGGGTTTTGGGGAGTGGGAGGTCAGGGGTTTGGGCGAGGGTTGAGATGTGGTTGAGGTCTGATACCTGTGGTGTGGTTGGTATTGTGTTGTCACGTACATGTACACGTGTGTACATGTATACGCACACACACACACACACACACACACACACACACACTACACACACACACACACACACACACACATACACACACACACACACACACACACCTACACACACACACACACCTACACACACACAGGAGGTGAAGAAACTGCTAAGGGACATCGATACCTCAAAGGCAATGGGACCGGACAACATCTCTCCATGGGTCCTTAGAGAGGGAGCAGATATGTTGTGCATGACACTTACCACAATCTTCAACACGTCCCTGGAAACTGGGCAACTACCTGAGGTATGGAAGACAGCAAATGTAGTTCCCATTTTCAAAAAAGGAGACAGAAAAGAGGCACTAAACTATAGACCTGTGTCATTGACGTGTATAGTATGCAAAATTATGGAGAAGATTATCAGGAGGAGAGTGGTGGAGCACCTGGAACGGAACAGGAGTATAAATGCCAACCAGCACGGATTCACGGAAGGCAAATCCTGTGTCACAAACCTTCTGGAGTTTTATGATAAAATAACAGAAGTAAGACAAGAGAGAGAGGGGTGGGTTGATTGCATCTTCTTGGACTGCAAGAAGGCCTTTGACACAGTTCCTCACAAGAGATTAGTGCAGAAGCTAGAGCATCAGGCGCATATAACAGGAAGGGCACTGCAATGGATCAGAGAATACCTGACAGGGAGGCAACAACGAGTCATGGTACGTAATGATGTATCACAGTGGGCACCTGTGACGAGCGGGGTCCCACAGGGGTCGGTCCTAGGACCAGTGCTATTTTTGGTATATGTGAACGACATGACGGAAGGGTTAGACTCAGAAGTGTCCCTGTTTGCAGATGATGTGAAGTTAATGAGGAGAATTAAATCTGATGAGGACCAGGCAGGACTTCAAAGAGACCTGGACAGACTGGACACCTGGTCCAGCAAATGGCTTCTCGAATTTAATCCTGCCAAATGCAAAGTCATGAAGATAGGGGAAGGACACACACACACACACACACACTCAAGGAGAAAGATCTTGGGGTGAGTATAACACCGAGCATGTCTCCGGAAGCACACATCAATCAGATAACTGCTGCAGCATATGGGCGCCTGGCAAACCTGAGAACAGCATTCCGACACCTTAGTAGGGAATCATTCAAGACACTGTACACCGTGTATGTCAGGCCCATACTGGAGTATGCAGCACCTGTTTGGAACCCGCACTTGATAAAGCACGTCAAGAAACTAGAGAAAGTACAAAGGTTTGCAACAAGGTTAGTTCCAGAGCTAAGGGGAATGTCCTATGAAGAAAGATTAAGGGAAATCGGCCTGACGACACTGGAGGACAGGAGGGTCAGGGGAGACATGATAACGACATATAAAATACTGCGTGGAATAGACAAGGTGGACAAGGACAGGATGTTCCAGGGAGGGGACACAGAAACAAGAGGCCACAATTGGAAGTTGAAGACACAAATGAGTCAGAGAGATAGTAGGAAGTATTTCTTCAGTCATAGAGTTGTAAGGCAGTGGAATAGCCTAGAAAATGACGTAGTGGAGGCAGGAACCATACACAGTTTTAAGACGAGGTTTGATAAAGCTCATGGAGCGGGGAGAGAGAGGGTCTAGTAGCAACCGGTGAAGAGGCGGGGCCAGGAGCTAGGACTCGACCCCTGCAACCACAAATAGGTGAGTACAAATAGGTGAGTACACACACACACACACACACACACACACACACACACACACACACACACACAAACACACACACACACACATACACAGTAGAAGCTACCAGTGAAGAGGCGGGGCCAGGAGCTAGGAATCGACCCCTGCAACCTCAACTAGGTGAGTACACACACACACACAAAGACAACAGGCTAAGAGTCTGTGACAAAATGGTAACTAAGTGTGGTGGAACACCTAGAAAGGAACGATCTCATCAACAGCAGCCAACATGGTTTCAGGGACGGGAAATCCTGTGTCACAAACCTACTGGAGTTCTATGACATGGTGACAGCAGTAAGACAAGAGAGAGAGGGGTGGGTGGATTGCATTTTCTTGGAATGCAAGAAGGCGTTTGACACAGTTCCACACAAGAGATTGGTGCAAAAACTGGAGGACCAAGCAGGGATAACAGGGAAGGCACTACAATGGATCAGGGAATACTTGTCAGGAAGACAGCAGCGAGTCATGGTACGTGGCGAGGTGTCAGAGTGGGCACCTGTGACCAGCGGGGTCCCACAGGGGTCAGTCCTAGGACCAGTGCCGTTTCTGGTATTTAAGAACGACATGACGGAAGGAATAGACTCCGAGGTGTCCCTGTTTGTAGAGGATGTGAAGCTGATGAGAATTCATTTGGATTAGGACCAGGCAGAACTACAAAGGTATCAGGACAGACTGTAGACCTGGTCCAGCAACTGGCTCCTGGAGTTCAACATTGTCAAGTGAAAAGTCATGAAGATCGAGGAAGAACAAAGAAGGCCGCAGACGGAGTACAGTCTAGGGGGCCAGAGACTACAAATCTCACTCAAGGAAAAAGATCTTGGGGTGAGTATAACACCAGGCACATCTCCTGAAGCGCACATCAACCAAATAACTGCTGGAGCATATGGGCGCCTAGCAAACCTCAGAACAGCATTCCGACATCTTAATAAGGAATCGTTCAGGACCCTGTACACCGTGTACGTTAGGCCCATATTAGAGTATGCAGCACCAGTATGGAACCCACACCTGGTCAAGCACTTCAGGAAATTAGAGAAAGTGCAAAGATTTGCAACAAGACTAGTCCCAGAGCTAAGAGGTATGTTGTACGAGGAGAGGTTAACTTAAGGGAACTCAACCTGATGATACTGAAGGACAGGAGAGATAGGGGGCATGTGAAAACGACATATAAAATACTGAGAGAACATGATGAGGTGGACAGAGACAGGATGTTCCAGAGATGGGACACAACAACAAGGAGACACAGCAATAAGGGGACACAGCAGCAAAGGAACACAGCAACAAGGGGACACAGCAACAAGGGGACACAACAACAATGGGACACAGCAACAAGGGGACACAACAACAAGGGGACACAACAACAAGGGGACACAACAACAAGGGGACACAACAACAAGGGGACACAGCAACAAGGGGACACAACAACAAGGGAACACAACAACAAGGGGACACAACAACAAGGGGACACAGCAACAAGGGGACACAACAACAAGGGAACACAACAACATGGGGACACAACAACAAGGGGACACAGCAACAAGGGGACACAGCAACAAAAGGATACAACAACAAGGGGATACAGCAACAAGAGGACACAACAACAAGGGGACACAGCAACAAGGGGACACAACAACAAGGGAACGCAACAACAAGGGGACACAACAACAAGGGGACACAGCAACAAGGGGACATAACAACAGGAGGACACAGCAACAATCGGACACAGCAACAAGGGGACACAATAACAAGGGGCACAACAACAAGGGGACACAACAACAAGGGGACACAGCAACAAGGGGACACAGCAACAAGGAGACACAACAACAAGGGGACACAGCAACAAGGGGACACAACAACAAGGGGACACAGCAACAAGGGGACACAACAACAAGGGGACACAGCAACAAGGGAACACAGCAACAAGGGGACACAACAACAAGGGGACACAGCAACAAGGGGACACAGCAACAAGAGGACACAGCAATAAGGGGACACAGCAACAAGGGGGCACAACAACAAAGGGACACAGCAACAAGGGGACACAGCAACAAGGGGACACAGCAACAAGGGGACACAGCAACAAGGGGACACAACAACAAGGGGACACAGCAACAAGGGGACACAGCAACAAGGGGACACAGCAACAAGGGGACACAACAACAAGGGGACACAGCAACAAGGGGACACAGAAACAAGGGGACACAACAACAAGGGGACACAGCAACAAGGGGACACAAAAACAAGGGAACACAACAACAAGGGGACACAACAACAAGGGGACACAGCAACAAGGGGACACAACAACAAGGGAACACAACAACAAGGGGACACAACAACAAGGGGACACAACAACAAGGGAACACAACAACAAGGGGACACAACAACAAGGGGACACAACAACAAGGGGACACAACAACAAGGGAACACAACAACAAGGGGACACAACAACAAGGGGACACAACAACAAGGGGACACAACAACAAGGGAACACAACAACAAGGGAACACAACAACAAGGGGACACAACAACAAGGGGACACAACAACAAGGGGACACAGCAACTAGGGGACACAGCAACAAAAGGACACAACAACAAGGGGATACAGCAACAAGAGGACACAACAACAAGAGGACACAACAACAAGGGGATACAGCAACAAGAGGACACAACAACAAGAGGACACAACAACAAGGGGACACAGCAACAAGGGAACACAACAACAAGGGAACACAACAACAAGGGGACACAGCAACTAGGGGACACAGCAACAAAAGGACACAACAACAAGGGGATACAGCAACAAGAGGACACAACAACAAGGGGACACAACAACAAGGGAACACAACAACAAGGGGACACAGCAACAAGGGGACACAGCAACAAGGGGACACAACAACAGGGGGACACAGCAACAAGGGGACACAGCAACAAGGGGACACAACAACAAGGGGCACAACAACAAGGGGACACAACAATAAGGGGACACAGCAACAAGGGGACACAGCAACAAGGAGACACAACAACAAGGGGACACAGCAACAAGGGGACACAACAACAAGGGGACACAGCAACAAGGGGACACAACAACAAGGGGACACAGCAACAAGGGGACACAGCAACAAGGGGACACAACAACAAGGGGACACAGCAACAAGGGGACACAACAACGAGGGGACACAGCAACAAGGGGACACAGAAACAAGGGGACACAGCAACAAAGAAACACAACAACAAGGGGACACAGCAACAAGGGGACACAGCAACAAGGGGACACA
>NW_027200134.1:0-23979 GCF_038502225.1 Cherax quadricarinatus | reverse complement strand
GAAGATATTAGTGTTGTAAGATACTATATAGTTGTAGAAGATACTACAGAGGTTGGAGGCAGCAGTGGATGGCACAGGGTCAGTCTGAAGGCAGCAGTGGGTGGCTTAGAGGTAGGATGGAGGCAGCAGTGGATGGCACAGGGTCAAGTTGAAGGCAGCGGTAGACTGCACTCTGTCAGGTTAAACGCAGTAGTGGGTGACACAGGGTCAGGTTGAAGGCAGCAGTTGGTGGCTTAGGGGTAGGTTGTAGGCAGCAATGGTTGGCAGAAGATCTAGCTGGTAGCAATAGTGGGTGGTGCAGCGACAAGATGGATGCGGCAATGGGTGAGACATGCAGAGGTTGGAGGCAGTGATGAGGGACACATAACAGGTTGAATCAGCAGTGGGTGGCACATGATCAGGTTGGAGGCAGAGAGACAAGTTATAGGCAGTAGCGGGTAGCACAGTTTTATGTTGGAAACTGGAATGGGTGGCACAGGGTCAGGATGGAGGCAGCAGTGAATGGCATAGGGTCAAGTTGTAGGAACAAGTGGGTGGCTCAGGGACATGCTGGGGCAGCAGTGGGTGGCACAGAGTCAGTTTATAAGTCGTAGAGTGTTGACAAAGGGTTACGTTGGGAACAGCAGTAAGTGGTTTGGGGTCAGGTTGGAGGCAGCAGTCGGTGACTTTAGGTCATGTTATATATAGCGATGGGTGGCACAGGGTCATGTTAGAAGTAGCGATGGGTGGCACAGAGTCATGTTAGAAGTAGCAGTGGGTGGCACAGGATCATGTTAGAAGTAGCGGTGGGTGGCAAAGGATCATGTTAGAAGTAGCAGTGGGTGGCACAGGGTCATGTTAGAAGTAGCGGTGGGTGGCACATTATCAGTATGGAAGCAAGAGTGTGTAGTACAGGAACATTTTGGATGCAGCAGTAGGCGGCAATGTGTTTGGTTGGAGGGTGACACAGGATAAGGTTTTACCAGCAGTGAGTGGTACAGGGTCAAGTTGGAGGCGACAATGGGTAACAAATTGACAGATTGGAGGTAGAGTGTCAGCAGCACATTGTAAGGATGGAAGTAGCAGTGGGCGGCCTAGGGTCAGTATGGAAGCAGTAGTGGGTGGCACAGGGACAAAATGAATGAAGCACTGGGCCAAAGAGCATCTAGTTGGAGGTCATTGTAGTAGGCACAGAGTCAGTTTGAACGCAGCAGAGGGTGGTAGAGGGTCATCTTGGAAGCAGCAGTTGGTGGCACAGAGTCAGAATCTAAGCAGCAGTCGGTGGCACAGGGTCATCTTGGAAAAAGCAGTGGTTGCCACAAGGTCAGATTGGAAGCAGCAGTGGATGGCACAGGGTCATCTTGGAAGCAGCAGTGGGTGGCACAGGGGCATCTTGGAAGCAGTAGTGGGTGGCACAGGGTGTTGCAACCCCTGAATGGGTCACAATGTATATATTGTATATTATCTGTTCATATAATTTTATATTGCTTATATTTGCGATAATAGCTAAATCGTAAATATATTGCTTTATATTATTATTTGACTTAGTTATATTATTAGGTAAGATGTAACATTTATATGTCATTCAGTGCTCATAATTCGAGAGTTAAGTAGCTGACAACATTGTCTAACTACTGTGTTTTCTCTCCACTAGTTACGCTGCCGGCTTCTCGGTGTTGCTGGGCAGCAGCAGCAGCACAGAGAGTCACGTGATTGGGGGGGGTGATCACACCTCGCCTGGAGTAGTCTGTCTGGCCTGCTAAGCCTATTGTCTGTAGGACGTGCTTCTAGCAAAAGATCCCTCTGCTCCTCTTCCTTGTGGGCCCTTGTTGGAAGATCGTCTCTGTTGCTTTCTTGTTGTAATAAAGTTGGTAGAATTACCGACAATATGTAAAGTAAAAGGACACAAGTGCAACTAATGTGACATTTTATTGTGGCAACATTTTGCTCTAGCCGGAGTTCTTGCCAAACATCTTTCCTGCCTTCTGGGGACCATCAGCCCCGCTCATCTTAAACACTCAGGCGACCTTCTCATCCGCATCCAAAACCTCTCCATCTGTAACTAGAAACTAAGCAGTTTGGATGTGACTTCCCTCTTCACAAAAGTACCTACCAAAAAAGCCATCGAGGTTCTACGAAGTAAAGTCAATCAGGACCTTAATCTTCCTCTACCTCCTGGAGATTTTGTTGACTTGATTGAACTCTGTGTTAATTTCAACTGTTTTTCTTTCAATAACAAGCTCTACAAACAAACCTACGGCATGGGAATGGGGTCCCCCATCAGTGCCATCCTAGCCAACTTATACATGGAACACCTAGAGTCCGAACACTTCGCCAACATCATCCCTTCAAGCGTCACTTGGTTACGTTACGTGGACGACGTCTTCGTAATAACTCCCAAGCATTTTGATGTACGGAATCTTCAGGCAAGGTTCAACGCAGTTGAACCGGTGATCCAGTTTACACTAGAAGAAGAGTCCAATGACAAGCTACCTTTCCTCGACGTCCTCATTCACAAAGTAGACAACAACCTAAGATTTCAAGTTTATCGGAAACCCACCAATAAAAATGATCTCACACACTTCTATTCCAGTCAAGATACCAAGACCAAACGAGGCATCATCATCGGGTTTTTCCTAAGAGCATACCGAATTTGTAGTCCTGAGTTTCTTGACGAGGAATGTACATACATTCACCGAACATTCACTGAGCTACATTTTCCTTCCTTTTTCATCAAAGACTGCAAGAAAAGAGCTCTTCAGATCATTAATTCTCCACGCACCAACACCACTCCCAACAAAGTTATAATTCTTCCCAACAGCCAGGTTGCACTGAACGTTTCAAAAGTACTTTCACAAGCTAACACCAGAGTCGCCATCACTTCTAGCACTTCAATAAAGGATCTAACCAGAACAAAATCCAAGCACCACGAACCAGTCAACGCAGGAGTTTACACTATACCCTGTGGAGGCTGTGACAAGATTTACGTAGGTGAAACAGCAAGAAACCTCGACACCCGCCTCAATGAACACATTTATGCATGTAGGAACGATAACTTGAGCAACGCCTGTGTACATTGAAATTCTACCAATCATCTCATGAAATTCAGAGACACCCAATTAGTGATTAAAGAAACTAATTTCCACAGACGCAAGTGCCTCGAATCAGCACTGATTGCTTTTTCGAATACAATCAAACAAAACAACGGCAGCTTCACCATCTCTGAAGTCTTAGCAAGAATCCTCCTGAAAACAGTAAACCCTGCCATCACATAGTCTCTCCTGTTATACTACACAAAGCACATTACAGAGAGTGAACACTGAAACAGGCTGCCTCTTTCCAGTCTATATTTGTCCAACCTATTTTTATGTTACCCAAGTAATAGCTTTTATATCCTTTTACTCATGTACGAATTAATTGCTCTACCATATTGTATTACTACTACTACTTTTGTCACTACTACTACTACTACTACTACCACTAGTGAACATCTAAATGGTACCTCACTAGTATTGCACCTCACTCTGAGCCTTTATATACCCTCTGTGTCCATGTATTGTTTTTAATGGCTTGATAAATCTCCTGGAGAGCGAAACGTTGCCACAATAAAATGTCACATTAGTTGCACTTGTGTCCTTTTACTTTACATGCTTTCTTGTTGTTGGTTCTGTGTAACTCTGTTCACAGAACATTGCGTAGACTTAGTGATTTTCGATATCCTTCATGCTGGTATATGTAAGGAACCATTTGTGATTGATAATACCACTGATGATAATTATGCCACTGAAGCTTGTAGAGAGAAGCCTATTTTATTTCCTCTCAGTGCAATTACTAGAGCTATGTCAAAGATAAAACAACCATCCTTGTCTCCTGTTGAGTTAGTGGATGACAATGATTTGGGCTTGAATATGTTGTTCAGTGATGCTCTGTGCCCAGGATCATTAACACTGACTACCCCTTGTCATCAACCTAGTCAGGACACAACTGACGTTAAATTTCTAACTCATGATGATTTAATCAAGGATCAGTTTGTTGATCAGTCACTGGAAAAACTGAGAGATATAGCAGTTACTGAGAGTGAAGCAAAGGATCTCGATAATTGTTACTATTACAGTAATGGTGTACTAATGGAGAAAAATACATGTAAGTTGTCAGCTGATAGTGCTTCCACAACAGTCAAGCATCTTGTAGTGTTATGTTGCGACCCCTGAATGGGTCTCAATGTATATAATGTATATTACCTGTTCATATAATTTTATATTGCTTATATTTGTGGTAATAGCTATTATATTATATCATTATTTGACTTAGTTATATTTATTAGGTAGGATGTAACATTTATATTTTATTCAGTGCTCATAGTTCGTGATTGTGTGTTGCTAGGCAGCAGCAGTCTATGGAGAGTCACGTGATCAGGGAGGGGTGATCACACCTCGCCTGGAGTAGTCTGAATAGGCTGTGCTGTCTATTGTCTGTTGGACGTTGCTTCTAACAAGAGGTCTCACACCAGCTCTACCTTGTGGGACCTTGTTGGAAGATCATCTCTGTCGTTTTCTTGTTGTTGGTTCTGTGTAACTCTGTTCACATAACATAGTCTAGACTTAGTGATTTTCGACGTTGTACTGAGGATGTGTGTCACATAGACACTCTGAGAAACTCAGGTCCTGAGCTGTAGCTTCTGACCTAATTTGTACTGGTATCTGTGCACTGTCACAGTCGGGGATTTTCTAATGCTGAACTTTGATTCAGTAGTATGGGAGTTTTGTGACTTTTGTGGAGGATCTGCATATGGTCCCTACTTAGTGTCGTTATATTATCTCCTTGCTCCTAATTCTGTGTTGCTGTTGCTTGTTATATTGCTGTTCAGCTTAACAGTCGCCTTATTGTTCAAGCAAGCTGTTCTGATTGCCAGGTTGGTCAAGAAGTTAGTTTATGTGAGGACTTTTAGTCAGTCACTGGTTAAGTCTAGTCAAGTCTTGAGACATAGCGAACTACTTAGAGCACATACACACATACACACAAACTTACTTGTATATTGTTATTAAATGTTAACAATGTACCAGACGGTACTTAAAAGCCATAAAGATGTGATATGTACCTTCAGCACAATACTACTGTACACGAGAGAAGTGTAGCAACTTGTATCCTATATTATATTCAATTGATTAATTTAATTTACTTTGATCTTATACCTCTTGACTTTGTTATTAATAAACTTATCAAATTTTTATATTTTTATTTAGTAGTCTACCAGTTGTACTCCTGAAGCACTATTGAATCTTATTGAATTCTAATGGGTAATTGGACCAGGATACTGACTACTTTTTACAAAAACCCATTAACAGGTTGGATACTAGAAGGGCAGTCCTTTCTAGTGTTCACTGGATATCTCTATCATTTTTAGAAATCGAGTTTTTTGTAACATGTTACCAGTTACATTTCGTGAACAAGCCATTGATTTTGCTCACAATAGTCCCATAGGAGGACATTTGAGTGTCAAGAAGACACTCTGTAAACTGGCAAAACATTTACTTGGCCAAAAATGAAGGAAATAGTAGCTGATCATGTGCGACGTTGCCACGTGTGTCAAGTGACACACCTCCACCTACACCTCTCACTGAGCTTACTAGTAGCAAAGTTCAGTTCTTCTGGACTAGTGATTGTTCAGACTTGTTTACAAGGTTAAAGAGTCTGCTTTCCTTTGCTCCTGTGTTTAGGAGTCCTATTTTCAATATTCCCTTCTTTTTACATATAGATACGAGTGGTTATGCAGTGGGCGCTGTGCTGCTCCAACAATCAACATCCACTGACATTCTCCATCCTATATGTCACTATTCATCTAAGCTCAAACGACACCAGAAGAATTATGCCACTATTGAGAAAGGGGCTCTAGCTCTTGTGGTGTCTTTGGAACATTTTGACGTGTATTTGGGCACTTCCCCATTTAAAATTAACGTTTTTTCAGACCATAATCCACTCACCTACATAAACACAATGAAGAGTAAAAATGCTAGGATCATGAGGTGGGCTCTCAGAATCCAACCTTACTCTATTAGTATACAACATATCAGTGGTCATTGTAATGTAATTGCTGACGCTCTGTCACGTCCTTAATTATCATTGTTACATTTAAATTAACATAATTTTATGCCCAAATACCATTTGTTACTAGCTACGTCAAATTCAGTAAAGTAACGTAACCTATCCAGCCCATGTTAACTATGTATACTCATGTCTAATTAATCTATTTATATATTCACAGTAGTGGTGACATATGTTGGTGTGAGGAGGAGACAGTTGGAGACAGAAGCTGAGTGTTGAGTGTGTATTGTTGTGTGGGCGATGTTAGTTACTGAGTGGCGGGACAGTCCTGCCGCAGACCCCCCATCCCCCCTTCACTACACACCTAAAGCTTTCTCATACACAGATGCCCATACTGCCTCGCATTCCACTACCAGTACTTAAGAGTGGAATGCCATCTCCTGTCTATCGCACAAGACTGCTGTTCAAACAGTCTCCACTACTACGATCGAGCCTCAACGTGTCATGCTTGTCTTCGCTATTCTGTCTCAACACTGATGTACATAACCATGAGTATGCAGAGATACAATACTGTGTACTGCCCTAGTACGAGGGGTATAACTTATAGTGAAATAGACACTGTGAAATGTAAAAAGTGCTTGGCACAAGAGTGACTCTAATTTTTTGATTAAATTGTATTATTAAAGTGACATGAGTAATCACAGTAACAATGTGAGAGACACTAATGCAACTCCTAGTGTGACTGTTTGTCATGCTGGGGGAGTTTTGCGACCCCTGAATGGGTCACAATGTATATAATGTATATTATCTGTTCATATAATTTTATATTGCTTATATTTGCGTAAATATATTGCTTTATATTATTATTTGACTTAGTTACATTATTAGGTAGGATGTGACATTTATATATTATTCAGTGCTCATAGTTAGAGAGTTAAGTAGCTGACTACATTGTCTAACTACTGTGTTTTTTCTCCGCTCATTACGCAGCTGGCTTCTCGGTGTTGCTGGGCAGCAGCAGCATGGAGAGTCACGTGATTAGAGGGGTGATCACACCTCGCCTGGAGTAGTCTGTCTGGCCTGCTCAGCCTATTGTCAGTTGGACGTGCTTCTAGCAAGAGATCCCTCTGCTCCTCTTCCTTGTGGGCCCTTGTTGGAAGATCGTCTCTGTCGCTTTCTTGTTGTTGGTTCTGTGTAACTCTGTTCACAGAACATTGCCTAGACTTAGTGATTTTCGATGTTGTACTGAGGTTGTGTGTCTTATAGACATTCTGAGAAACCCAGGTCCTGAGCCATAGCTTCTGACCTAAATTGCACTGGTATCTGTGTACTGTCACAGTCGGGGATTTTCTAATGCTGAACTTAGATTCAGTTGTATGGGAGTTTTGTGACTTTAGTGGAGGATCTGCAGATGGTCCCTACTTAGTGTCGTTATATAATCTCCTTGTTCCTGATTCTGTGTTGCTGTTGCTTGTTATATTGCTGTTTGGCTTAACAGTCGCCTTATTGTTCAAGAAAACTGTTCTGATTGCCAGGTTGGTTAAGAAGTTAATTTATGTGAGGACTTTTAGTAGTCACTGGTTAAGTCTAGTCAAGTCTTGAGACATAGAGAACTACTGAGAGCACTTACACACATACACACAAACTTACTTGTATATATATTTGTATTATGTTATTAAATGTTAACAATGTACCAGACAGTACTTAAAAGCCATGAAGATGTGACATGAGCCTTCAGCTCTGTACTACTGTACACGAGAGAAGTGTAGGAACTTGTATCCTATATTATATTCAATTGATTGCTATAATTTACTTTGATAATATAGGCATAGACAATTTTGTTATAAATAAACTTATTAAATTTTAACTTCTTTAGTTAGTAGTCTACCAGTTGTAATCCTGAAGCACTATTGAATCTTACTGAATTCTAATGGGTAATTGGACAAGTATACTGACTACTTGTTACAAAAACCCAGTAACAGGCTGGATGCTAGAAGGGCAGTCCTTTCTTATGCTTATTAGAAATCACGTTTTTTGTAACACAGGGTCATCTTGGAAGCAGCAGTGGGTGACACAGGGTCATCTTGGAAGCAGCAGTGGGTGGCACAGGGTCATCTTGGAAGCAGCAGTGGGTGGCACAGGGTCATCTTGGAAGCAGTAGTGGGTGGCACAGGGTCATCGTGGAAGCAGTAGTGGGTATCACAGGGTCATCTTGGAAGCAGTAGTGGGTGGCACAGGATCATCTTGGAAGCAGTAGTGGGTGGCACAGGGTCATCTTGGAAGCAGTAACGGGTGGCACAGGGTCATCTTGGATGCAGTTGTGGGTGGGACAGGGTCATCTTGGAAGCAGTAACGGGTGGCACAGGGTCATCTTGGATGCAGTAGTGGGTGGCACAGGGTCGTCTTGGAAGCAGTAATAGGTGACACAGGGTCATCTTGGAAGCAGTAGTGGGTGGCACAGGGTCATCTTGGAAGCAGTAGTGGGTGGCACAGGGTCATCTTGGAAGCAGTAGTGGGTGGCACAGGGTCATCTTGGAAGCAGTAGTGGGTGACACAGGGTCATCTTGGAAGCAGTAGTGGGTGGCACAGGGTCATCTTGGAAGCAGTAGTGGGTGGCACACGTTGTTTTTACACAAGTTGAAAAAATAATGTTAGTCTTCCCAGAGATACGTGTAATTTCTTGAAAATTAAAACAGTCATAGAGGTACACGTTGTTTGTAAGGAAGAACTGTCTTGTCTACCTGTCTGTGTTACCTTACTGTCTGTCTGTGTTACCTTACTGTCTGTCTGTGTTACCTTACTGTCTGTCTGTGTTACCTTACTGTCTGTGTTACCTTACTGTCTGTCTGTGTTACCTTACTGTCTGTCTGTGTTACCTTACTGTCTGTCTGTGTTACCTTACTGTCTGTCTGTGTTACCTTACTGTCTGTCTGTGTTACCTTACTGTCTGAGTTACCTTACTGTCTGTGTTACCTTACTGTCTGTCTGTGTTACCTTACTGTCTATGTTACATTACTGTCTGTCTGTGTTACCTTACTGTCTGTCTGTGTTACCTTACTGTCTGTGTTACCTTACTGTCTGTGTTACCTTACTGTCTGTGTTACCTTACTGTCTGTCTGTATTACCTTTCTGTCTCTCTGTGTTACCTTGCTGTCTGTGTTACCTTACTGTCTGTCTGTGTTTCCTTACTGTCTGTCTGTGTTACCTTGCTGTCTCTCTGTGTTACCTTGCTGTCTGTCTGTGTTACCTTGCTGTCTGTCTGTGTTTCCTTACTGTCTGTCTGGGTTACCTTACTGTCTGTCTGTATTACCTTGCTCTCTCTCTGTGTTACCTTGCTGTCTGTCTGTGTTTCCTTACTGTCTGTCTGTGTTACCTTACTGTCTGTCTGCATTACCTTGCTGTCTTTCTGTGTTATCTTGCTGTCTGTCTGTGTTTCCTTACTGTCTGTCTGTGTTACCTTGCTGTCTGTCTGTGTTACCTTGCTGTCTTTCTGTGTTACCTTACTGTCTGTGTTACCTTGCTGTCTGTCTGTGTTACCTTGCTGTCTGTCTGTATTACCTTGCTCCCTGTCTGTGTTACCTTTCTGTCTGTTTGTGTTACCTTATTGTCTGCCTGTGTTACCTTGCTCTCTGTCTGTGTTACCTTGCTGTCTGTCTGTGTTACCTTGGGGCTCTGGTGGCCTGGTGGTTAACGCTCTCGCTTCACACGGTGAGGGCCTGGGTTCGATTCCCAACCAGAGTAGAAACATTGGACGTGTTTCTTTCCACCTGTTGTCTATGTTCCCCATCAGTAAAATGGGTACCTGGGTGTTAGTCGACTGGTGTGGGTCGCATCCTGGGACACTGACCTAAGGAGGCTTGGTCACAGACCGGGCCGCGGGGGCGTTGACCCCCGGAACTTTCTCCAGGTAAACTCTCCAGGTACTGTCTGTCTGTGTTACCTTACTGTCTGTCTGTGTTACCTTGCTGTCCGTCTGTGTTACCTTGCGGTCTGTGTTACCTTACTGTCTGTCTGTGTTACCTTACTGTGTTACCTTGCTGTCTGTCTGTGTTACCTTACTGTCTGTGTTACCTTACTGTCTGTTTATGTTGCCTTACTGTCTGTGTTACCTTACTGTCTGTCTGTGCTACCTTTCTGTCTGTCTGTGTAACCTTACAGTCTGTCTGTGTTACCTTGCTGTCTGTCTGTGTTACCTTGCTGTGTGTCTGTGTTACCTTGCTGTCTGTCTGTGTTACCTTGCTGTCTGTCTGTGTTACCTTGTTGTCTGTCTGTATTACCTTGCTCCCTGTCTGTGTTACCTTTCTGTCTGTCTGTGTTACCTTACTGTCTGTTTATGTTACCTTATTGTCTGTCTGTGTTACCTTGCTGTCTGTCTGTGTTACCTTGCTGTCTGTCTGTTACCTTACTGTCTGTCTGTGTTACCTTACTGTCTGTCTGTGTTACCTTGCTGTCCGTCTGTGTTACCTTGCGGTCTGTCTGTGTTACCTTACTGTCTGTGTTACCTTGCTGTCTGTCTGTGTTACCTTAGTGTCTGTGTTACCTTACTGTCTGTCTGTGTTGCCTTACTGCCTGTGTTACCTTACTGTCTGTCTGTGCTACCTTTCTGTCTGTCTGTGTTACCTTACAGTCTGTCTGTGTTACCTTGCTGTCTGTCTGTGTTACCTTGCTGTCTGTCTGTGTTACCTTGCTGTCTGTCTGTGTTACCTTGCTGTCTGTCTGTGTTACCTTGCTGTCTGTCTGTTATTCTCTGTTAAGCTGTTAAACACAGTCAGGTTGTCGACGCTTTGTTCTTCCTGAAATACTTGTGTGTGTCGATTTTCTGTCTACCATAATTATCAGCTTGTAGACTCAGTGGTCTGTCTGCAGCACACATAATAATTAGCATAATATCTGTCTATCATACAGTGTCAGGGTGTGGACGCTGTGTTCTCTGTGTCTTCGTTTTGTCACTGCGTCTTTCATACAGCGTCCAGTTGTGGACGCGGTGTTGTACGTATCTTTGTTGGGTTACTGCGTCTTTCATACAGCGTCCAGTTGTGGACGCGGTGTTGTACGTATCTTTGTTGGGTTACTGCGTCTTTCATACAGCGTCCAGTTGTGGACGCGGTGTTGTACGTATCCTTGTTGGGTTACTGAGTCTTTCATACAGCGTCCAGTTGTGGACGCGGTGTTCTACGTATCTTTGTTGGGTCACTGCATCTTTCATACAGCGTCCAGTTGTGGACGCGGTGTTCTACGTATCTTTGTTGGGTTACTGCGTCTTTCATACAGCGTCCAGTTGTGGACGCGGTGTTCTACGTGTCTTTGTTGGGTTACTGCGTCTTTCATACAGCGTCCAGCTGTGGACGCGGTGTTCTACGTATCTTTGTTGAATAATAATAATAATAATAATAATAATAATGAGTAATAATAATAACAATAATAATAATAATAATAATAATAATAATAATAATAATAATAATAATAATAATAATAATAATAATAATAATAATAATAATAATAATAATAATAATAATGTTTTTATTATTATTATAATAACAATAATTTATATAATAATAATAATTGTAATAATTGTTATAATAATAATTTAATAATAATAATAATAATAATAATAATTTAATAATAATGATAATAATAATAATAATAATAATAATAATAATAATAATAATAATAATAATAATAATAATAATAATAATAATAATAATAATAATAATAATAATAATAATAATAATAATAATAATAATAATAATAATAATAATAATAATAATAATAATAATAATAATAATAATAATAATAATAATAATAATAATAATAATAATAATAATAATAATAATAATAATAATAATAATAATAATAATTGTAATAATAATAATAATAATAATAATAATAATAATAATAATAATAATAATAATAATAATAATAATAATAATAATAATAATAATAATAATAATAATAATAATATATACAATAATAATAACAATACTATATAGAAAGCCTAATGTTAAGAGCATTTAAAATTAATAGACACTCCAGCTGTGGGATACCTTAACCACATTACTGCTCTCTCTACCTACTGCTACACTGTAATACATTTATCAGAAATCCATTTTACATTCGTAAATGAACTGCAATACGTCCCTTAAAGTTACTACCAAACAATCTATTACTTACTGCTAGTGTGTAAAATATTTTGATTGGTTTACTTTTTACAATCTTATCAACTTATTACGACTGTAACCAGATAAATTTATAAATATTTCATTACCACTGTAACTTGTTTAGTTGATAGAAGTTTAGTGCCCAGTCCGTGGGTTGATTATGTGCCTCAGTAGTGTTTTGATTACCACCCACACGATGGCTCTGAGGTGCATAATAAATATGTTAAACTAAACACTCCTATGATAGGATGGTAGGATGCACGACCCTGGGAGGTTACCATCAACCACTTTAGAATTTTGGTAAGTATCTTCACACTTAGTGTTTACACTGGGCAATTGGCAGTAAGCAGGTTTGTTTAAGTGGGAAGATGGGTAGAAGTGCTGGGTTCATTATAGTTCTTTAGTGCGTCGTTGGTTTTCCCGTTCTGTTTAAGATGGAGGGTTGGCTGCAGCGTGGGACATATTATCGTCCTGAAGACAGTTGGTAACTCTCACTTCCTGGATGAGCTGCGATGAGTTGCCTCGTGCTCATTTGGTAGCCCGTTAAAGATCTGCTATCCAATAAGCACGCTGCCTGACATGGAGGATACATAAATAATCAGCAGTGTTTTGGGGAGTCAGCTCTAGGGGTTGGGGGGATTGGGGTCAGCCAGTTAAAATATTCTGGAAAGGAAAAAAACAGCTCTGGGGGCTAAAGCTCCCGCTTCACACACGGAGGGCCCGGGTTCGATTCCCGGCGGGTGGAAACATTTCGACACGTTTCCTTACACCTGTTGTCCTGTTCACCTAGCACCAAATAGGTACCTGGGTGTTAGTCGACTGGTGTGGGTCGCATCCTGGGGGGACAAGATTAAGGACCCCAATGGAAATAAGTTAGACAGTCCTTGATGACGCACTGACTTTCTTGGGTTATCCTGGGTGGCTAACCCCCCGGGGTTAAAAATCCGAACGAAATCTCTCTCTCTCTTATTTCTTGGTACTTCACACTGATATGGGTAATAGAAGCCTGATGAAGGTTTCGCACTCTGGCAGAATATTGCAGATTGTAATTCAACCACCATCCAGAGAAGTAATACACTGATGTAATATAATTGTGAAACGAAAATCTATTCAGCGTTTTGTACCCTAGAAGTAAAAACTAGGTCAGCAGTGCACAGCAACCATCCAGGAAAATACTCTCCGCCTCTCGTGTATTGTTCTCTGGCAGGACTACTGTTCTTTTGTCTCGTAAAAACGTAAGATGACAAGTATGTCTTACTAACTGCTAAACTATATACGCGTTTCAATTTCTGGTCACACTAAACTAACTCAGTTAACTAGTTATTTCAATGCCAGACGGACAGTAATGTTTTGCCTGACCTTAATAATAGAAGTATAGGAGTAACCTCGCTTAAGTATGCATATGCTGTTAAAATCCTTGGTAAATATGATGTAACTAGCATCCATGGAGACACACTTGGTACAGCAATACTCCAAGTTAGAGCAAAAAGGCACAATACTGTGACTGGAAGAATTCACAATAACCCGCAGATACAAGTTATGACGACGTTTCGGTCCGACTTGGACCATTTACAAGTCACACTGTGAATGTAAATGATCCAAGTCAGACCGAAATGTCATAAGCTTCTCTCTCTCTTATGTGCAGGTTATGTGTGTATTGTTCGACACAGCCTTGTGCCTTTCGTGTTCTAACATGGATCATTGCTGCACCAAGTGTGTCTCCAGGATCCTAGTTAGAACATATTTACCAAGGATTCTAACATCATATACAAACTAGAGAGCGAGATTATTCCTATTCTACTATTAAGGTCAGGCAACACATTACTTTCTGTCTGGCACTGAAATAACCAGTTAACAGAGTTAATGTAGTGTGACTAGAGAATGAAAAGTGTATATAGTTAAGCAGTTAGTAAGACATACCTGTCATCTTACGTTGTTATGAGACAGAAAATAACAGCAGTCCAGCCAGAGAACAAAATATGAGAGGCGGGTAGTATCCTGGATGGTTGCTGTGCACTGCTGACCTAGTTTTTACAGCCAGGGTGCAAAGCACTGAACAGACTTTCGTTGCACAATCATATAATATTGCAGTATTACTGCTCTAAATGGTTACTGAATACCAACTTGCAATATTCTGCCAGAGTGCAAAAACCTTTATCAGACTTCCATTTCCCATATTTGTGCGAAATACCCAGATTAGATTTTTAGATTTTGCCACCGAAGTGGCTAGTTTATTGTGCACCCCATATCCATCCTGTGGACGGTAGCGCGAGAGCATGTGGATACACAAAAGGCCTAGGAACTAGGCCCCAAAGGGTTAACAGGAATACATATGGATTTATATCTACATATCTATAGTTCACTTATCTGTTACAAGCAAATTTAGGAAATTTGCTTAGTATATCTGGTATCTTATTTTCATTAATAAGATATCTTGACATGTCACATAGGTTATTATACTGTCTGTCTCTGTATTCCTCAATAAGTGGACAATTAAGCACATAGTGTTCAAGAGAGTGACCATATGCCTGATCACATAATTTACATTTAGTTTGATCATCATCTGTGTGTCTCCCAAACTGCCAGAAGTACTTGTAACCAAGCCTAAGCCTGGCCACTACAACATCAGTCAGTCTGTTCACATTGCAAGTTGCTCCATAAACATACTTATCTACGTTCATGTTATCATAGTGGGTTATAGATCTACTCAGGCTTCTAACTGCATTCCTATAACAATCATCTTCATTATTTACTTCTCTCCTAATATTATTCCTAATGCTAGACACAGTTATACCAAAGTTATATTCTACGTTCTCCTTCTGGATACTCTTCTTGGCTAACATATCAACTTTATCATGAAGGAGTAATCCAATGTGTGATGGGATCCATAGCAATTGTACATTAATTCCTTTGTCCCCAGAGCCCCAAAACCTATGCTTTTCCAGAATATTTTAACTGGCTGACCCCAAGCCCCCCAGCCCCCAGAGCTGACCCTCAACACACCGCAGTCACCTCAAACCCCAACGCTGACCTACAGTCTCCTGCGCTGACTTCCCCGACACTGCGCACTAACCTCCATCACCCCACAATGGCCACGGGAGGTATATTCCTAGGAATATACCTGGAGCATACCTAGAGAGGGCTTCGGGAGTCAACTCTCCAGCGGCTCGGTCTGTCACCAGGCCTCGCAGTGGTTCAAGGCCTGATCAACCAGGCTGTTACTGCAGATCACATGCAAATCGACGTACAAACTACATTATTATTATTATTATAATCAAGGGGGAAGCGCTAAACCCGGATGATTATACAGCGCCTGGGGGGGATGTGGAAGGCATTCAGGCTTAATTCGGGGAACTGGAGCACAGATCCAATTCCCTAAATCAAGAGCCTCTCACCAACATCAAGGAACCATCCGCCCCGCTGATCAGGTACTGATTTTAGATGCCTGACCTGTGCCTTCTTGAAGACAGCCAGAGGTCTAGTGGTAATCCCTTTTACGTATGCTGAGAGGCAGTTGAACAGTCTTGGGCCCCTGATACTTGCTGTTAGCGTACTTTTGGCGTCCCTAATTCTCATTGGGTGGATGTTGCATCTCCTGCCGAGTCTTTTGCTTTCATAGGCAGTGATTTTCGTATGATAATTTGGTATTAATCCCTCTAGGACATTCCTGGTGTATATTATCATGGATCTTTCTCGCCTGCGTTCCAGGGAATACAACCGTTCCCAGTATTTTAGGTGCATTATCGTACTTATGTGTGCCGTGAAAGTTCTCTGTACACTATCTACAGGTCAGCAATTACGCCTGCCTTAAAGGAGGCAGTTAGTGTACAGGAACATTCCAACCTAGAGAGAACAAGCAGTTTTGTTGCAACCCCTGAATGGGTTACAATGATTATTATGTATATATGTAATGTATATTACCTTTTCATTTAATTTTATATTGCTTATATTTGCGATAATAGCTAAATCGTAAATGTATGACTTTATATTATTATTTGACTGTTATATTGTTATTTAGCTTATGTTGTTAGGATGTATATAAAATGTGCTCAGTTAGTCTTGATTGTCAAACTACTGTAATTATCGCTTGTCGCTCGTTATACTGCCGGCTTCTGAGCTGCAGTTGTCCACGTAGCTATCACGTGATCGAGGGGGGGGTGTCCTCACCTCTCGTGAAGTATTCAGTCTGCTGGAGACTCGCTTGGTGGTTGGACAGATTGTCTGTCTCATTATTCTTGTTAGTTCTGTAGAACTTTGTTCACAGAACATTGTAAAGACTTAGTGATTTTCGACGTTGTACTGAGGTTGTGTGTCACATAGACACTCTGAGTATCTCAGGTCCTTAGCTATAGCTTCTGACCTAATTTTGTACTGGTTCCTGTGTATTGTCACAGTCACAGTTTTACCTATGCTGAACGTAGATTCAGTATTATGGGAGTTTTGTAACTTTTGTGGAGGATCTGCAGAAGGTCCCTACTTAGTGTCGTTATATTATTTCCCAGTTCCTGATTCTGTGTCGCAGTCGCTTGATATTGCATTGCTATTGGGCTTAGCATTCTTTGTTGTTCAAGCAGACTGTTCGGGTTGCCAGTCGGTCAAGAAGTTAGTTTATTTGAGGACTTTGTCAGTCACTTGTTTAAGTCTTATTCGAGTCTTGAGACATAGCTAACTACTTAAGAGCACTTACACGCATACACACACTTGTACATATTTGTAATATCTTATTAAATGTTAATGTACCTGACGGTACTTAAGAATTATAAATGTGATATGTGCTTTCAGCACAATAATATTGAACTCGAGAGATTGATTTTATTTTGATTGCTGTAATTAATTTAATTTGATAATATACCTCTAGACAACTTACTACTTAATAAATTTATTAAATTTTAATTTCTCTAGTTAGTAGCCTACCAGTTGTAATCCTAAAGCACTATTGAACCATACTGAATTTTAATGGATAATTGGACAAGGATACTGACTACTTGTTACGAAAACCCAGTAACAGGCTGGATGCTAGAAGGGCAGTCCTTTCTAGTATTCACTGGAGATCTCTAAGCTTTTAGAATCGCGTTTTTTGTAACAAATGGGGGCCTGTCCGGGATGGCTCTTGATCCAAGGTGTTGGAGAAATTGTCCAGTTTGACATACTAGTAATCTATGATCAAACACTTTGAGTACTTTCCTAATCTGAAGACTTTGAGTTTAGTCTTGTACAACATACCAGGTGGATGTATGTACCTGACTGAGTCTCTTGATCCAAGGAGATGGAAATACTGTTTATGAGTTCTAGCTCTAAGACAACCAACACTAAAATTCCTATTAGGATTATAGTTTCCCATAATCACTCTCTCGTAGTACAATTATTTTCGTGATGTATGCCAAAGTGAAACAGTTAATTGATACTCTGACTTTGTCTGAGTTAAGTACATTAAAACTTCAGACGTGTTGGCAAGTAGCCAAGTATCTCGGTGTGACGTATAACAGGAATTACACCGCAGAAACTGTCAGAGCATTAATTAAAGATATATTGTTTCCTGCTCATACAGAGATGTCTGATTATGATTCAGATTCAGAAAGCCTAGTGTCACAATTAGGAAGTATGACTCTATTTGATGAAGATGAAAGAGCAACTAGAGCAGAAGTGAGCCTAGTGTCTGAGCCTAGTGTAGCTCAGTTCTCGCTCAGTCCTTCCTTCACTGACACTATAGTAAAGAGTATAGCTGGTAGTATGACACAGCCTAATACTAGTACAGTGTATACTACACCTGTATTTACTTATCCTAGACCAGATCTAGACACTCTAGAGACGGCTGGACCAAGTGTCCGACCTAAGGACCGTCCAGACCATGTTAATTTCCCTACTCCTCCATTACCCACTGGTCCTATCTCTCAGGAACAGTTTGAGAGGTTTGAACGCCTCATTATGTTGCAGACTGCACAAATAGAGGCACAGAGGAAATTGAACGAAGAAGATTTCCAAAGAGAAAATGTTCGTCTGTTAAGACAACAGACTGATAGATCACAGGACACATTTAATGTGCAGAAAGCTGCATCCATGGTTCCTAAGTTTTTTGAAAGTGACTTAGACACATATTTTGATGTGTTTGAGAACCAGGCTCGTGCTATGAACTGGCCACGTAAGCACTGGGCAACATTGCTTCATACTGCTTTGACAGGAAGAGCTCAAACTTGTACGGCTGCTTTGCCATTTGCCAAGTACATTAGTTATGACGCTGTCAAACAAACTATTCTAGAGACATATAACTTGTTACCTGTAAGTTATCAAAGAGCATTTCGTACGTTACAACGACGACAAGATCAAACTTGTGTAGAGTTTGCTCGTGAGAAAAAAGTTGCATTTGAGAGATGGTCTAGAGCTGCTAAGTGTAACAACTACGACAGCCTTGTTCAGTTGTTACTACACGAAGAGTTTAACAACTGTATGTCTGCTGACATACAAGAATATCTGATCGATCATACTACCTCAGATATTCTGGAAACTGCAGCATTAGCAGACAATTACGAGATTTCTCACAAACTTGTACGTACTAAAACACAAAGAAACAAGGTAACTAAAAATTGTCCTAGAAGTTGGCAACCTAAATCAGCTGCTCATTGCCGGCCTGATGTACCTGCTACTGTAACTTCTCGTACCTTTACCAGGAAAACTCACAATCCTGAATCTGTCTCTGTGGCTAGACAGAAATCTGATATCGAGAAGAAGAAAGTTAAATGTACCTATTGTAACAGAAAAGGACATACTAGAGAGTATTGCTATAAGTTAGAAAGAGATACGAGAAACAGTCGTGCGGCTGGCGCCCCCACTCAAGTCGTATCCTCTTCCGAGCAACAAAGGCACCAAAATCCTAGCAATTCCTCTGATCCTACTGTTTTAGATAATGTTACTCAGGATAGATGACTAGCGTCAGAAAGTGTATCTGACGAAAAGATTCGTTCAGCGATGAGTCCTTACTTTTCGAGAGATAAAGTAGGATTTGACGAATCACATCTAACTGAGATAATTTCTTTCAGAGACACTGGCAGTTATCTCACGTTATTAAGAGAAGATGTACTGCCCATAACTGACGATACCTATTGCAAGATAGATGTATTGTTAGAAGCCTATGGAGGGGCTGTTATAAAAGTGCCTCTGCACAAAGTTTATATTGAAACAAGCTATTATACTGGTTATATTTCAGTGGGTATATCCAGTGGTGTATTTCCCATCAGGTCAGTGGACTTGTTGATAGGGAACGATATCCTTCATGCTGGTATATGTAAAGAACCACTTGTGATTGATAATAACACTGATGATAATTATGCCATTGAAGCTTGTAGAGAGAAACCTATTTTATTTCCTCTCAGCGCAATTACTAGAGCTATGTCAAAGATTCAACAACCATCCTTGTCTCCTGTTGAGTTAGTGGATGACAATGATTTGGGGTTGAATATGTTGTTTAGTGACGCTCTGCGCCCAGGATCATTAACACTGACTCCCCCCGGTCATCAACCTAGTCAGGACACAACTGACGTTAAATTTCTAACTCATGATGATTTAATCAAGGATCAGTTTGTTGATCAGTCACTGGAAAGACTGAGAGATATAGCAGTTACTGAGAGTGAAGCAAAGGATCTCGATAATTGTTACTATTATAGTAACGTGTACATGACGTTGATGTACAGGGAGCATCACCCATTAAGCAATCACCATATAGGATGAGTCCAACAAAGCATAAAGCATTGAGAGAAGAGGTTGATTTTCTGTTATCTCACGGACTTATTGAGCGCAGTAAAAGTCCATGGGCATCTCCCTGTATTTTAGTGCCTAAACCTGACGGTAGTTTCAGGATGTGCACTGATTACAGGAAAGTGAACTCTGTCACCTTGCCTGATGGTTATCCTCTACCTCGCATTGACGACCTTATTGATCGTGTGTCAGGAGCCCAGTTTGTCAGCCGTTTAGATCTCTTACGAGGCTATTATCAAGTCCCGCTTACTGAACGTGCTCAAGAAATATCTGCTTTTACTGTTCAAGATGGATTGTTTAACTACCTCGTCACCCCCTTCGGCCTATGTAACGCGGCTTCTTCATTCCAGCGTATAATGAACGAGTTGACCCACAACTTAGAAGGAGTAGAAGCCTACCTTGACGACTTAGTGGTGTACAGTGACGAGTGGGAACAGCACTTGACGCGTCTCAGAGCATTGTTTGAGAGACTGGCGCACTACAACTTCACTGTTAACTTAGCTAAATGTAGTTTTGGTCAAGCCAAGATTACCTATCTAGGCTTTTGTATCGGCCAAGGTGAGGTTGCTCCTATTGAGGCTAAGGTTCGTGCAATTTCTGAATTTCCAGTGCCACAGGATAGGAAAGGAGTACAGAGATTCCTGGGTATGGCAGGATATTATCGCAGGTTCTGTCCAAACTTTTCTCAGATTGCAGCTCCTCTCACTGAGCTTACTAGTAGCAAAGTTCAGTTCACCTGGACTAGAGATTGTTCAGACTCGTTCAAAAGGTTGAAGCGCTTGCTATCCTCTGCTCCTGTGTTGAAGAGTCCTAATTTCAATCTTCCCTTCTTTTTACATATAGATGCGAGTGGTTATGCAGTGGGTGCTGTGCTGCTCCAACAGTCAACATCCACTGATATTCTCCATCCTATATGTTACTATTCATCTAAGCTTAAACGACACCAGAAAAATTATGCCACTATTGAGAAAGAGGCTCTAGCTCTTGTGGTGTCATTGGAACATTTTGACGTGTATTTGGGCACTTCCCCATTTAAAATTAACGTTTTTTCAGACCACAATCCACTCACCTATATTAATACCATGAAAAGTAAAAATGCTAGGATCATGAGGTGGGCCCTCAGAATCCAACCTTATTCTATTAGTATAAAACACATAAGTGGTCATTGTAATGTAATTGCTGACGCTCTGTCTCGTCCTTAATAATTATCAGTTACATTAAATTAACGTAATTTTATGCCCAAATACCTTTTGTTACTTGCTATGTCAAATTCAGTAAAGTAACTTAATCCCTCCAGCCCATATTAACTATATATACTCATGTCATGTCTAATTATTATATTTATATATTCACAGTAATGTTGTGTGAGGAGGAGACAAGCTGAGTGTTGAGTGAGTAGTGTGGTGCGGGTGATGTACTGCGTGACGCAACACTGTCCTGCCGCAGACCCCCCCCCCCCCTTACTACACACCTTAAGCTGTTTCATACTCAGATGTTCATACTGCCTCGCATTCCACAACCACTACTTAAGAGTGGAATGCAGTCTCCTCTACTATGATCGAGCCTCAACGTGCCCTCCTTGTCAGCGCTATCCTGTCTCTACACTGATGTACATAACCACGAGTATGAAGAGATACGATACTGTGTACTGCCCTAGTACTAGGGGCATATCCTAGTGACGGACGCTGTGAAATTGTAGAGGTGCTTGGCACAAGAGAGACTCGATTAATATTTAATTTTTATATTGATATAATATTGATATGAGTAATCAGAAATAATGTGAAAGACATTCATGCAACTCCTAGTGCGACCCTCTGTCGTGTTGGGGGGGGGGGGGGGTGTTGCAACCCCTGAATGGGTTACAATGATTATTATGTATATATGTAATGTATATTACCATTTCATTTAATTTTATATTGCTTATATTTGCGATAATAGCTAAATCGTAAATGTATGACTTTATATTATTATTTGACTGTTATATTGTTATTTAGCTTATGTTGTTAGGATGTATATAAAATGTGCTCAGTTAGTCTTGATTGTCAAACTACTGTAATTATCGCTTGTCGCTCGTTATACTGCCGGCTTCTGAGCTGCAGTTGTCCACGTAGCTATCACGTGATCGAGGGGGGGGGTCCTCACCTCTCGTGTCCTCACCTCTCGTGAAGTTGTTCAGTCTGCTGGAGACTCGCTTGGTGGTTGGACAGATTGTCTGTCTCATTATTCTTGTTAGTTCTGTAGAACTTTGTTCACAGAACATTGTATAGACTTAGTGATTTTCGACGTTGTACTGAGGTTGTGTGTCACATAGACACTCTGAACATCTCAGGTCCTTAGCTATAGCTTCTGACCTAATTTTGTACTGGTTCCTGTGTATTGTCACAGTCACAGTTTTACCTATGCTGAACGTAGATTCAGTATTATGGGAGTTTTGTAACTTTTGTGGAGGATCTGCAGATGGTCCCTACTTAGTGTCGTTATATTATCTCCCAGTTCCTGATTCTGTGTCGCAGTCGCTTGATATTGCATTGCTATTGGGCTTAGCATTCTTTGTTGTTCAAGCAGACTGTTCGGGTTGCCAGTCGGTCAAGAAGTTAGTTTATTTGAGGACTTTGTCAGTCACTTGTTTAAGTCTTATTCGAGTCTTGAGACATAGCTAACTACTTAAGAGCACTTACACGCATACACACACTTGTACATATTTGTAATATCTTATTAAATGTTAATGTACCTGACGGTACTTAAGAATTATAAATGTGATATGTGCTTTCAGCACAATAATATTGAACTCGAGAGATTGATTTTATTTTGATTGCTGTAATTAATTTAATTTGATAATATACCTCTAGACAACTTACTACTTAATAAATTTATTAAATTTTAATTTCTCTAGTTAGTAGCCTACCAGTTGTAATCCTAAAGCACTATTGAACCATACTGAATTTTAATGGATAATTGGACAAGGATACTGACTACTTGTTACGAAAACCCAGTAACAGGCTGGATGCTAGAAGGGCAGTCCTTTCTAGTATTCACTGGAGATCTCTAAGCTTTTAGAATCGCGTTTTTTGTAACAGTTTTTGGATTGACAGAATTTTAGTCTCAGTCATAAAAAATTAATATAGATTGTTGGTCCTTAGTCTAGTTAAAGACTCACTAAACACCGAGTCATATGACTCTCTGACCGCGGGTTCAAATCCCGCCCGTGGTATTAATATTTCACTCATTTCTTTGTTATCATCTGTGTAAGTCTCATCTCGCTTAAGCAGGAGTTCAATACTGAATGTTGTTTCCGCATTAGATTAGGCATAAGAAAACAAATATTTTTGGTTTCTTTCAGTTTAATTTTTGGCTTTAAGTTCCTCTTGAGTTTCTTGTCTCCTGTATGATTCCTTAAGCTTAAGTTCGACATTTGTAATTTCCCTGACCAATGCCTCCCTTCGTATTTCAGATACACTGGCCCCTTTCAGGAGCTATGTGATTTCTCGCCTTTTCCTATATAGTGAGCATCTCTCTCTTTCTAGTTTACATCTTCTCTTCCTTTTAATTAAACAAAAGTGCCTTGTCCATACATCAAGTGCTGCAGAATTTGTTGTTTCTAGGCAAATGTTCAGATCCACATTATTTAGGATATCTTCAGAGCTTGTTTCATTTAGGACATAGTTGACTTAATCCCAATGTATGTTTTTATTACTGAAGTGAATCTGGTAAAGACATCCTCATCATTGATCACATTTTGGTGGTCCGGAGCTGTGTTCTCCTCTGCACCTCCCTTGGAGTGCCCCAGTGCTATGCATTCCCCACAAACATTTTGAGTGAATTATCTTTTGCGACCGACCCCAAGTGCCAGACCCAAGCCACGACTCAGAACCCCGACCCCCAGCCCGGACATCCCCTGCCACGACCCCGCGTCCCGTCCACCAGCGCCAGACGAACGCTGTCATGTGGATGTAAGATAAATGGTTACAACAATGGTCAAAATTTTGGAAAGGATTGACCAGTAAGCCAGTGGAAAGCCTTGGTCAGATGACCAAAAGCTCGAATGATGAGT
>NW_027200133.1:0-23990 GCF_038502225.1 Cherax quadricarinatus | reverse complement strand
AACATAGCAGTAACAACCAAGTATGAACTAACAGAACAACATACCAGAAACAACCAAGTATGAACTAACAGAACAACATAGCAGTAACAACCAAGTATGAACTCACAGAACAACATAGCAGTAACAACCAAGTATGAACTCACAGAACAACATAGCAGTAACAACCAAGTATGAACTCACAGAACAACATAGCAGTAACAACCAAGTATGAACTCACAGAACAACATAGCAGTAACAACCAAGTATGAACTAACAGAACAACATAGCAGTAACAACCAAGTATGAACTCACAGAACAACATAGCAGTAACAACCAAGTATGAACTCACAGAACAACATAGCAGTAACAACCAAGAATGAACTAACAGAACAACATAGCAGTAACAGCCAAGTATGAACTTACAGAACAACATAGCAGTAACAACCAAGTATGAACTCACAGAACAACATAGCAGAAACAACCAAGTATGAACTAACAGAAGAACAAAGCAGAAACAACCAAGTATGAACTAACAGAACAACATAGCAGAAACAACCAAGTATGAACTAACAGAACAACATAGCAGAAACAACCAAGTATGAACTAACAGAACAACATAGCAGAAACAACCAAGTATGAACTAACAGAACAACATAGCAGAAACAACCAAGTATGAACTAACGGAACAACATAGCAGTAACAACCAAGTATGAACTCACAGAACAACACAGCAATAACGGCCAAGTATGAACTAACAGAACAACATAGCAGTAACAACCAAGTATGAACTAACAGAACAACATTGTAGAAACAACCAAGTATGAACTAACAGAACAACATAGCAGTAACAACGAAGTATGAACTAACAGAACAACATAGCAGTAACAACCAAGTATGAACTAACAAAACAACATAGCAGAAAAAATCAAGTATGAACTAAAAGAACAACATAGCAGTAATAGCCAAGTATGAACTAACAGAACAACATAGCAGAAACAACCAAGTATGAAATAACAGAACAACATAGCAGAAACAACCAAGTATGAACTAACAGAACAACACAGCAGTAACAACCAAGTATGAACTAACAGAACAACATAGCAGAAACAACCAAGCATGAACTAACAGAACAACATAGCAGAAACAACCAAGTATGAACTAACAGAACAACATAGCAGAAACAACCAAGTATGAACTAACAGAACAACATAGCAGTAACAACCAAGTATGAACTAACAGAACAACATAGCAGTAACAACCAAGTATGAACTAACAGAACAACATAGCAGAAACAACCAAGTATGAACTAACAGAACAACATAGCAGAAACAACCAAGTATGAACTAACAGAACAACATAGCAGAAACAACCAAGTATGAACTAACAGAACAACATAGCAGAAACAACCAAGTATGAACTAACAGAACAACATAGCAGTAACAACCAAGTATGAACTAACAGAACAACATAGCAGTAACAACCAAGTATGAACTAACAGAACAACATAGCAGTAACAACCAAGTATGAACTAACAGAACAACATAGCAGTAACAACCAAGTATGAACTAACAGAACAACATAGCAGTAACAACCAAGTATGAACTAACAGAACAACATAGCAGTAACAACCAAGTATGAACTAACAGAACAACATAGCAGTAACAACCAAGTATGAACTAACAGAACAACATAGCAGTAACAACCAAGTATGAACTAACAGAACAACATAGCAGTAACAACCAAGTATGAACTAACAGAACAACATAGCAGAAACAACCAAGTATGAACTAACAGAACAACATAGCAGTAACAACCAAGTATGAACTAACAGAACAACATAGCAGAAACAACCAAGTATGAACTAACAGAACAACATAGCAGTAACAACCAAGTATGAACTAACAGAACAACATAGCAGTAACAACCAAGTATGAACTAACAGAACAACATAGCAGTAACAACCAAGTATGAACTAACAGAACAACATAGCAGAAACAACCAAGTATGAACTAACAGAACAACATAGCAGAAACAACCAAGTATGAACTCACAGAACAACATAGCAGTAACAACCAAGTATGAACTAACAGAACAACATAGCAGTAACAACCAAGTATGAACTAACAGAACAACATAGCAGAAACAACCAAGTATGAACTAACAGAACAA
This sequence comes from Cherax quadricarinatus, assembly GCF_038502225.1. Classification (NCBI taxonomy): domain Eukaryota; kingdom Metazoa; phylum Arthropoda; class Malacostraca; order Decapoda; family Parastacidae; genus Cherax; species Cherax quadricarinatus. The sequence continues at coordinate 21,842 of NW_027200133.1, read as the reverse complement.
CATAGCAGAAACAACCAAGTATGAACTACAGAACAACATAGCAGAAACAACCAAGTATGAACTAACAGAACAACATAGCAGAAACAACCAAGTATGAACTAACAGAACAACATAGCAGTAACAACCAAGTATGAACTAACAGAACAACATAGCAGTAACAACCAAGTATGAACTAACAGAACAACATAGCAGAAACAACCAAGTATGAACTAACAGAACAACATAGCAGAAACAACCAAGTATGAACTAACAGAACAACATAGCAGTAACAACCAAGTATGAACTAACAGAACAACATAGCAGAAACAACCAAGTATGAACTAACAGAACAACATAGCAGTAACAACCAAGTATGAACTAACAGAACAACATAGCAGTAACAACCAAGTATGAACTAACAGAACAACATAGCAGTAACAACCAAGTATGAACTAACAGAACAACATAGCAGAAACAACCAAGTATGAACTAACAGAACAACATAGCAGAAACAACCAAGTATGAACTAACAGAACAACATAGCAGTAACAACCAAGTATGAACTAACAGAACAACATAGCAGAAACAACCAAGTATGAACTCACAGAACAACATAGCAGAAACAACCAAGTATGAACTAACAGAACAACATAGCAGTAACAACCAAGTATGAACTAACAGAACAACATAGCAGTAACAGCCAAGTATGAACTAACAGAACAACATAGCAGTAACAACCAAGTATGAACTAACAGAACAACATAGCAGTAACAACCAAGTAAACAACCAAGTATATGAACTCACAGAAAAACATAGCAGTAACAACCAAGTATGAACTAACAGAACAACATAGCAGAAACAACCAAGTATGAACTAACAGAACAACATAGCAGAAACAACCAAGTATGAACTAACAGAACAACATAGCAGTAACAACCAAGTATGAACTCACAGAACAACATAGCAGTAACAACCAAGTATGAACTAACAGAACAACATAGCAGAAACAACCAAGTATGAACTAACAGAACAACATAGCAGAAACAACCAAGTATGAACTAACAGAACAACATAGCAGAAACAACCAAGTATGAACTAACAGAACAACATAGCAGAAACAACCAAGTATGAACTAACAGAACAAGCAGAAACAACCAAGTATGAACTAACAGAACAATATAGCAGTAACAATCAAGTATGAACTCACAGAACAACATAGCAGTAACAAACAAGTATGAACTAACAGAACAACAAAGCAGAAACAACCAAGTATGAACTAACATAACAACATAGCAGAAACAGCCAAGTATGAACTAACAGAATTACATAGCAGTAACAACCAAGTAAGAACTCTCAGAACAACATAGCAGTAACAACCAAGTATGAACTAACAGAACAACACAGCAGAAACAACCAAGTATGAACTAACAGAACAACATAGCAGAAACAACCAAGTATGAACTAACAGAACAACATAGCAGAAACAACCAAGTATGAACTAACAGAACAACATAGCAGAAACAACCAAGTATGAACTAACAGAACAACATAGCAGAAACAACCAAGTATGAACTAACAGAACAACATAGCAGAAACAACCAAGTATGAACTAACAGAACAACATAGCAGAAACAACCAAGTATGAACTAACAGAACAACATAGCAGAAACAACCAAGTATGAACTAACAGAACAACATAGCAGAAACAACCAAGTATGAACTAACAGAACATCATAGCAAACAACCAAGTATGAACTAACAAAACAACATAGAAACAACCAAGTATGAACAGTAACAACCAAGTATGAACTAACAGAACAACATAGCAGTAACAACCAAGTATGAACTAACAGAACAACATAGCAGAAACAACCAAGTATGAACTAACAGAACAACATAGCAACAACAAGTATGAACTAACAGAAAACATACAGAAACAACCAAGTATGAACTAACAGAACAACATAGCAGAAACAACCAAGTATGAACTCACAGAACAACATAGCAGAAACAACCAAGTATGAACTAACAGAACAACATAGCAGAAACAACCAAGTATGAACTAACAGAACAACATAGCAGTAACAACCAAGTATGAACTAACAGAACAACATAGCAGTAACAACCAAGTATGAACTAACAGAACAACATAGCAGTAACAACCAAGTATGAACTAACAGAACAACATAGCAGAAACAACCAAGTATGAACTAACAGAACAACATAGCAGTAACAACCAAGTATGAACTAACAGAACAACATAGCAGAAACAACCAAGTATGAACTAACAGAAAAACATAGCAGTAACAACCTAGTATGAACTAACAGAACAACATAGCACAAACAACCAAGAATAAACTAACAGAACAACATAGCAGAAACAACCAAGTATGAACTAACAGAACAACATAGCAGAAACAGCCAAGTATGAACTAGCAGAATAACATAGCAGTAACAACCAAGTATGAACTCACAGAACAACATAGCAGTAACAACCAAGTATGAACTAACAGAACAACATAGCAGAAACAACCAAGTGTGAACTAACAGAACAACATAGCAGAAACAACCAAGTATGAACTAGCAGAACAACATAGCAGAAATAATCAAGTATGAACTCACAGAACAACACAGCAGAAACAACCAAGTATGAACTCACATAACAACATAGCAGTAACAAACAAGTATGAACTAACTGAACAACATAGCAGAAACAACCAAGTTTGAACTAACAGAACAACATAGCAGAAACAACCAAGTATGAACTAACAGAACAACATAGCAGAATCAACCAAGTATGAACTCACAGAACAACATAGCAGTAAACAACCAAGTATGAACTAACAAAACACCATAGCAGTAACAACCAAGTATGAACTAAGAGAACAACATAGCAGAAGCAACCAAGTATGAACTCACAGAACAACATAGCAGAAACAACCAAGTATGAACTAACAGAACAACATAGCAGAAGCAACCAAACAACCAAGTATGAACTCACAGAACAACATAGCAGTAACAACCAAGTATGAACTAACAGAACAACATAGCAGTAACAACCAAGTATGAACTAACAGAACAACATAGCAGAAACAACCAAGTATGAACTAACAGAACAACATAGCAGAAACAACCAAGTATGAACTAACAGAACAACATAGCAGAAACAACCAAGTATGAACTAACAGAACAACATAGCAGTAACAACCAAGTATGAACTAACAGAACAACATAGCAGAAACAACCAAGTATGAACTAACAGAACAACATAGCAGAAACAACCAAGTATGAACTAACAGAACAACATAGCAGTAACAACCAAGTATGAACTAACAGAACAACATAGCAGAAACAACCAAGTATGAACTAACAGAACAACATAGCAGTAACAGCCAAGTATGAACTAACAGAACAACATAGCAGAAACAACCAAGTATGAACTAACAGAACAACATAGCAGTAACATCCAAGTATGAACTAACAGAACAACATAGCAGAAACAACCAAGTGTGAACTAACAGAACAACATAGCAGAAACAACCAAGTATGAACTAACAGAACAACATAGCAGTAACAACCAAGTATGAACTAACAGAACAACATAGCAGAAACAACCAAGTATGAACTCACATAACAACATAGCAGTAACAAACAAGTATGAACTAACTGAACAACATAGCAGTAACAACCAAGTTTGAACTAACAGAACAACATAGCAGAAACAACCAAGTATGAAATAACACAACAACATAGCAGAAACAACCAAGTATGAACTCACAGAACAACATAGCAGAAACAACCAAGTATGAACTAACAGAACAACATAGCAGAAACAACAAAGTATGAACTAACAGAACAACATAGCAGAAGCAACCAAGTATGAACTCACAGAACAACATAGCAGAAACAACCAAGTATGAACTAACAGAACAACATAGCAGAAGCAACCAAGTATGAACTAACAGAACAACATAGCAGAAACAACCAAGTATGAACTAACAGAACAACATAGCAGAAGCAACCAAGTATGAACTAACAAAACACCATAGCAGTAACAACCAAGTATGAACTCACAGAACAACACAGCAGTAACAACCAAGAATGAACTAACAGAACAACATAGCAGAAACAACCAAGTATGAACTAACAGAACAACACAGCAGTAACAACCAAGAATGAACTAACAGAACAACATAGCAGAAACAACCAAGTATGAACTAACAGAACAACATAGCAGAAACAACCAAGAATGAACTAACAGAACAACATAGCAGAAACAACCAAGTATGAACTAACAGAACAACATAGCAGAAACAACCAAGTATGAACTCACAGAACAACATAGCAGAAACAACCAAGTATGAACTAACAGAACAACATAGCAGAAACAACCAAGTATGAACTAACAGAACAACATAGCAGTAACAACCAAGTATGAACTAACAGAACAACATAGCAGAAACAACCAAGTATGAACTAACAGAACAACATAGCAGAAACAACCAAGAATAAACTAACAGAACAACATAGCAGTAACAACCAAGTATGAACTCACAGAACAACATAGCAGAAACAACCAAGTATGAACTAACAGAACAACATAGCAATAACAACCGAGTATGAACTCACAGAACAACATAGCAGTAACAACCAAGTATGAACTAACAAAACAACATAGTAGAAACAACCAAGTATGAACTAACAGAACAACATAGCAGAAACAACCAAGTATGAACTAACAAAACAACATAGCAGTAACAGCCAAGTATGAACTAACAGAACAACATAGCAGTAACAGCCAAGTATGAACTAACAGAATAACATAGCAGAAACAACCAAGTATGAACTAACAGAACAACATAGCAGAAGCAACCAAGTATGAACTAACAGAACAACATAGCAGTAACAACCAATTATGAACTAACAAAACAACATAGCAGTAACAACCAAGTATGAACTAACAGAACAACATAGCAGTAACAACCAAGTATGAACTCACAGAACAACATAGCAGTAACAACCAAGTATGAACTCACAGAACAACATAGCAGTAACAACCAAATATGAACTAACAGAACAACATAGCAGAAACAACCAAGAATGAACTAACAGAACAACATAGCAGAAACAACCAAGTATGAACTAACAGAATAACATAGCAGAAGCAACCAAGTATGAACTAACAGAACAACATAGCAGTAACAACCAAGTATGAACTAACAAAACAACATAGCAGTAACAACCAAGTATGAACTAACAGAACAACATAGCAGTAACAACCAAGTATGAACTCACAGAACAACATAGCAGTAACGACCAAGTATGAACTCACAGAGCAACATAGCAAAAACAACCAAGTATGAACTCACAGAACAACATAGCAGTAACAACCAAATATGAACTAACAGAACAACATAGCAGAAACAACCAAGTATGAACTAACTGAACAACATAGCAGAAACAACCAAGTATGAACTCACAGAACAACATAGCAGAAACAACCAAGTATGAACTAACAGAACAACATAGCAGAAGCAACCAAGTATGAACTCACAGAACAACATAGCAGTAACGGCCAAGTATGAACTATCAGAACAACATAGCAGTAACAACCAAATATGAACTAACAGAACAACATAGCAGAAACAACCAAGTATGAACTAACAGAACAACATAGCAGTAACAACCAAGTATGAACTAACTAAACAACATAGCAGTATCAACCAAGTATGAACTAACAGAACAAGATAGCAGCAACAGCCATGTACGAACTCACAGAACAACATAGCAGTAACGGCCAAGTATGAACTCACAGAACAACATAGCAGTAACGGCCAAGTATGAACTCACAGAACAACATAGCAGTATCGGCCAAGTATGAACTCACAGAACAACATAGCAGTAACAACCAAGTATGAACTCACAGAACAACATAGCAGTAACAACCAAATATGAACTAACAGAACAACATAGCAGAAACAACCAAGAATGAACTAACAGAACAACATAGCAGAAACAACCAAGTATGAACTAACAGAATAACATAGCAGAAGCAACCAAGTATGAACTAACAGAACAACATAGCAGTAACAACCAAGTATGAACTAACAAAACAACATAGCAGTAACAACCAAGTATGAACTAACAGAACAACATAGCAGTAACAACCAAGTATGAACTCACAGAACAACATAGCAGTAACGACCAAGTATGAACTCACAGAGCAACATAGCAAAAACAACCAAGTATGAACTCACAGAACAACATAGCAGTAACAACCAAATATGAACTAACAGAACAACATAGCAGAAACAACCAAGTATGAACTAACTGAACAACATAGCAGAAACAACCAAGTATGAACTCACAGAACAACATAGCAGAAACAACCAAGTATGAACTAACAGAACAACATAGCAGAAGCAACCAAGTATGAACTCACAGAACAACATAGCAGTAACGGCCAAGTATGAACTATCAGAACAACATAGCAGTAACAACCAAATATGAACTAACAGAACAACATAGCAGAAACAACCAAGTATGAACTAACAGAACAACATAGCAGTAACAACCAAATATGAACTAACAGAACAACATAGCAGTAACAACCAAGTATGAACTAACTAAACAACATAGCAGTATCAACCAAGTATGAACTAACAGAACAAGATAGCAGCAACAGCCATGTACGAACTCACAGAACAACATAGCAGTAACGGCCAAGTATGAACTCACAGAACAACATAGCAGTAACGGCCAAGTATGAACTCACAGAACAACATAGCAGTATCGGCCAAGTATGAACTCACAGAACAACATAGCAGTAACAGCCAAGTATGAACTCACATAACAACATAGCAGTAACAGAAAAGTATGAACTCACAGAACAACATAGCAGTAACAGCCAAGTATGAACTCACATAACAACATAGCAGTAACAGCCAAGTATGAACTCACAGAACAACATAGCAGTAACAACCAAGTATGAACTAACTAAACAACATAGCAGTATCAACCAAGTATGAACTAACATAACAACATAGCAGTAACAGCCAAGTATGAACTCACAGAACAACATAGCAGTAACAGCCAAGTATGAACTCACATAACAACATAGCAGTAACAGCCAAGTATGAACTCACAGAACAACATAGCAGTAACGGCCAAATATTAACTCACAGAACAACATAGCAGTAACAGCCAAGTATGAACTCACAGAACAACATAGCAGTAACGGCCAAGTATGAACTCACAGAACAACATAGCAGTAACGGCCATGTATGAACTCACAGAACAACATAGCAGTAACAACCAAGTATGAACTAACAAAACAACATGGCAGTAACAACCAAGTATGAACTCACAGAACAACATAGCAGTAACAGCCAAGTATGAACTCACAGAACAACATAGCAGTAACAACCAAGTATGAACTAACAGAACAACATAGCAGAAACAACCAAGTATGAACTCACAGAACAACATAGCAGAAACAACCAAGTATAAACTAACAGCACAACATAGCAGAAACAACCAAGTATAAACTAACAGAACAACATAGCAGTAACAACCAAGTATGAACTAACAGAACAACATAGCAGTAACAAGCAAGTATGAACTAACAGAACAACATAGCAGTAACAACCAAGTATGAACTAACAGAACAACATAGCAGTAACAACCAAGTATAAACTAACAGAAAAACATAGCAGTAGCAACCAAGTATGAACTAACAGAACAACATAGCAGTAACAACCAAGTATGAACTAACAGAACAACATAGCAGTAACAACCAAGTATGAACTAACAGAAAAACATAGCAGAAACAACCAAGTATGAACTAACAGAACAACATAGCAGAAACAACCAAGTATGAACTAACAGAACAACAAAGCAGTAACAACCAAGTATAAACTAACAGAACAACATAGCAGAAACAACCAAGTATGAACTAACAGAATAACATAGCAGTAACAGCCAAGTACGAACTAACAGAACAACATAGCAGTAACAGCCAAGTATGAACTAACAGAACAACATAGCAGAAACAACCAAGTATGAACTCACAGAACAACATAGCAGAAACAACCAAGTATGAACAGAACAACATACCAGAAACAACCAAGTATGAACTAACAGAACAACATAGCAGAAACAACCAAGTATGAACTAACAGAACAACATAGCAGTAACAGCCAAGTATGGCCTAACAGAACAACATAGCAGAAACAACCAGGAATGAACTAACAGAACAACATTGCAGAAACAACCAAGTATGAACTCACAGAACAACATAGCAGAAACAACCAAGTATGAACTAACAGAACAACAGAGCAGAAACAACCAAGTTTGAACTAACAGAACAAGCAAGTATGAACTAACAGAACAACATAGCAGTAACAAGCAAGTATGAACTAACAGAACAACATAACAGTAACAACCAAGTATAAACTAACAGAACAACATAGCAGTAGAAACCAAGTATGAACTAACAGAACAACATAGCAGTAACAACCAAGAATGAACTAACAAAACAACATAGCAGTAACAACCAAATATGAACTAACAGAACAACATAGCAGTAACAACCAAGTATAAAATAACAGAACAACATAGCAGAAACAACCAAGTATGAACTAACAGAACAACATAGCAGAAAAACCAAGTATGAAATAAAAGAACAACATAGCAGAAACAACCAAGAATGAACTAACAAAACAACATAGCAGAAACAACCAAGTATGAACTAACAGAACAACATAGCAGTAACAACCAAGTATGAACTAACAGAACAACATAGCAGAAACTACCAAGTATGAACTCAGATAACAACATAGCAGTAACAAACAAGTATGAACTAACAGAACAACATAGCAGTAACAACAAAGTTTGAACTAACATAACAACATAGCAGAAACAACCAAGTATGAAATAACACAACAACATAGCAGAAACAACCAAGTATGAACTCACAGAACAACATAGCAGAAACAACCAAGTATGAACTAACAGAACAACATAGCAGAAACAACAAAGTATGAACTAACAGAACAACATAGCAGAAGCAACCAAGTATGAACTCACAGAACAACATAGCAGAAACAACCAAGTATGAACTAACAGAACAACATAGCAGAAGCAACCAAGTATGAACTAACAAAACACCATAGCAGTAACAACCAAGTATGAACTAACAGAACAACATAGCAGAAGCAACCAAGTATGAACTCACAGAACAACATAGCAGAAACAACCAAGTATGAACTAACAGAACAACATAGCAGAAACAACCAAGTATGAACTAACAGAACAACATAGCAGAAGCAACCAAGTATGAACTCACAGAACAACATAGCAGAAACAACCAAGTATGAACTAACAGAACAACATAGCAGTAACAACCAAGTATGAACTAACAGAACAACTTAGCAGTAACAACCAAGTATGAAGTCAAAGAACAACATAGCAGTAACAACCAAGTATGAGCTCACAGAACAACATAGCAGTAACAACCAAGTATGAACTCACAGAACAACACAGCAGTAACAACCAAGTATGAACTAACAGAACAACATAGCAGAAACAACCAAGTATGAACTAACAGAACAACATAGCAGAAACAACCAAGAATGAACTAACAGAACAACATAGCAGAAACAACCAAGTATGAACTAACAGAACAACATAGCAGAAACAACCAAGTATGAACTCACAGAACAACATAGCAGAAACAACCAAGTATGAACTAACAGAACAACATAGCAGAAACAACCAAGTATGAGCTAACAGAACAACATAGCAGTAACAACCAAGTATGAACTAACAGAACAACATAGCAGAAACAACCAAGTATGAACTAACAGAACAACATAGCACAAACAACCAAGAATAAACTAACAGAACAACATAGCAGTAACAACCAAGTATGAACTCACAGAACAACATAGCAGAAACAACCAAGTATGAACTAACAGAACAACATAGCAATAACAACCGAGTATGAACTCACAGATCAACATAGCAGTAACAACCAAGTATGAACTAACAAAACAACATAGTAGAAACAACCAAGTATGAACTAACAGAACAACATAGCAGAAACAACCAAGTATGAACTAACAAAATAACATAGCAGTAACAGCCATGTATGAACTAACAGAACAACATAGCAGTAACAGCCAAGTATGAACTAACAGAATAACATAGCAGAAACAACCAAGTATGAACTAACAGAACAACATAGCAGAAGCAACCAAGTATGAACTAACAGAACAACATAGCAGTAACAACCAATTATGAACTAACAAAACAACATAGCAGTAACAACCAAGTATGAACTAACAGAACAACATAGCAGAAACAACCAAGTATGAACTCACAGAACAACATAGCAGTAACAACCAAGTATGAACTCACAGAACAACATAGCAGTAACAACCAAATATGAACTAACAGAACAACATAGCAGAAACAACCAAGTATGAACTAACAGAACAACATAGCAGAAACAACCAAGTATGAACTAACAGAATAACATAGCAGAAGCAACCAAGTATGAGCTAACAGAACAACATAGCAGTAACAACCAAGTATGAACTAACAAAACAACATAGCAGTAACAACCAAGTATGAACTAAGAAAACAACATAGCAGTAACAACCAAGTACGAACTAACAGAACAACATAGCAGAAACAACCAAGTATGAACTCACAGAACAACATAGCAGAAACAACGAAGTATGAAATAACAGAACAACATAGCAGAAACAACCAAGTATGAACTAACAGAACAACATAGCAGTAACAGCCAAGTATGAACTAACAGAACAACATAGCAGTAACAGCCAAGTATGAACTAACAGAACAACATAGCAGAAACAACCAAGTATGAACTCACAGAACAACATAGCAGAAACAACCAAGTATGAACTAACAGAACAACATAGCAGTAACAGCCAAGTATGAACTAACAGAACAACATAGCAGTAACAGCCAAGTATGAACTAACAGAACAACATAGCAGAAACAACGAAGTATGAACTAACAGAACAACATAGCAGAAACAACCAAGTATGAACTAACAGAACAACATAGCAGAAACAACCAAGTATGAACTAACAGAACAACATAGCAGTAACAGCCAAGTATGAACTAACAGAACAACATAGCAGAAACAACCAAGTATGAACTAACAGAACAACATAGCAGTAACAGCCAAGTATGAACTAACAGAACAACATAGCAGAAACAACCAAGTGTGAACTAACAGAACAACATAGCAGAAACAACCAAGTATGAACTAACAGAACAACATAGCAGTAACAACCAAGTATGAACTAACAGAACAACATAGCAGAAACAACCAAGTATGAACTCACATAACAACATATCAGTAACAAACAAGTATGAACTAACTGAACAACATAGCAGTAACAACCAAGTTTGAACTAACAGAACAACATAGCAGAAACAACCAAGTATGAAATAACACAACAACATAGCAGAAACAACCAAGTATGAACTCACAGAACAACATAGCAGAAACAACCAAGTATGAACTAACAGAACAACATAGCAGAAACAACAAAGTATGAACTAACAGAACAACATAGCAGAAGCAACCAAGTATGAACTCACAGAACAACATAGCAGAAACAACCAAGTATGAACTAACAGAACAACATAGCAGAAGCAACCAAGTATGAACTAACAAAACACCATAGCAGTAACAACCAAGTATGAACTAACAGAACAACATAGCAGTAACAACCAAGTATGAAGTCAAAGAACAACATAGCTGTAACAACCAAGTATGAGCTCACAGAACAACATAGCAGTAACAACCAAGTATGAACTAACAGAACAACACAGCAGTAACAACCAAGAATGAACTAACAGAACAACATAGCAGAAACAACCAAGTATGAACTAACAGAACAACATAGCAGAAACAACCAAGAATGAACTAACAGAACAACATAGCAGAAACAACCAAGTATGAACTAACAGAACAACATGGCAGAAACAACCAAGTATGAACTCACAGAACAACATAGCAGAAACAACCAAGTATGAACTAACAGAACAACATAGCAGAAACAACCAAGTATGAACTAACAGAACAACATAGCAGTAACAACCAAGTATGAACTAACAGAACAACATAGCAGAAACAACCAAGTATGAACTAACAGAACAACATAGCAGTAACAGCCAAGTATGAACTAACAGAACAACATAGCAGAAACAACCAAGTATGAACTAACAGAACAACATAGCAGTAACAGCCAAGTATGAACTAACAGAACAACATAGCAGAAACAACCAAGTATGAACTAACAGAACAACATAGCAGAAACAACCAAGTATGAACTAACAGAACAACATAGCAGTAACAACCAAGTATGAACTAACAGAACAACATAGCAGAAACAACCAAGTATGAACTCACATAACAACATATCAGTAACAAACAAGTATGAACTAACTGAACAACATAGCAGTAACAACCAAGTTTGAACTAACAGAACAACATAGCAGAAACAACCAAGTATGAAATAACACAACAACATAGCAGAAACAACCAAGTATGAACTCACAGAACAACATAGCAGAAACAACCAAGTATGAACTAACAGAACAACATAGCAGAAACAACAAAGTATGAACTAACAGAACAACATAGCAGAAGCAACCAAGTATGAACTCACAGAACAACATAGCAGAAACAACCAAGTATGAACTAACAGAACAACATAGCAGAAGCAACCAAGTATGAACTAACAAAACATCATAGCAGTAACAACCAAGTATGAACTAACAGAACAACATAGCAGTAACAACCAAGTATGAAGTCAAAGAACAACATAGCTGTAACAACCAAGTATGAGCTCACAGAACAACATAGCAGTAACAACCAAGTATGAACTAACAGAACAACACAGCAGTAACAACCAAGAATGAACTAACAGAACAACATAGCAGAAACAACCAAGTATGAACTAACAGAACAACATAGCAGAAACAACCAAGAATGAACTAACAGAACAACATAGCAGAAACAACCAAGTATGAACTAACAGAACAACATAGCAGAAACAACCAAGTATGAACTCACAGAACAACATAGCAGAAACAACCAAGTATGAACTAACAGAACAACATAGCAGAAACAACCAAGTATGAACTAACAGAACAACATAGCAGTAACAACCAAGTATGAACTAACAGAACAACATAGCAGAAACAACCAAGTATGAACTAACAGAACAACATAGCAGAAACAACCAAGAATAAACTAACAGAACAACATAGCAGTAACAACCAAGTATGAACTCACAGAACAACATAGCAGAAACAACCAAGTATGAACTAACAGAACAACATAGCAATAACAACCGAGTATGAACTCACAGAACAACATAGCAGTAACAACCAAGTATGAACTAACAAAACAACATAGTAGAAACAACCAAGTATGAACTAACAGAACAACATAGCAGAAACAACCAAGTATGAACTAACAAAACAACATAGCAGTAACAGCCAAGTATGAACTAACAGAACAACATAGCAGTAACAGCCAAGTATGAACTAACAGAATAACATAGCAGAAACAACCAAGTATGAACTAACAGAACAACATAGCAGAAGCAACCAAGTATGAACTAACAGAACAACATAGCAGTAACAACCAATTATGAACTAACAACAGAACAACATAGCAGTAACAACCAAGTATGAACTCACAGAACAACATAGCAGTAACAACCAAGTATGAACTCACAGAACAACATAGCAGTAACAACCAAGTAACAACCAAGAACTATGAGTACTCTAACAGAACAACATAGCAGTAACAACCAAGTATGAACTCACAGCTCAGTAACAACCAAGTATGAACTCACAGAACAACAAGCAGTAACAACCAAATATGAACTATGCAGAAACAACCAAGTATAGAGAAACAACCAAGTATGAACTAACAGAACAACATAGCAGAAGCAACCAAGTATGAACTCACAGAACAACATAGCAGTAACGGCCAAGTATGAACTAACAGAACAACATAGCAGTAAACAACCAAGCAGTAACAACCAAGTATGAACTAACTAAACAACATAGCAGTATCAACCAAGTATGAACTAACAGAACAAGATAGCAGCAACAGCCATGTACGAACTCACAGAACAACATATGAACTACAGAACAACATAGCAGAAACAACCAAGTATGAACTAACAGAACAACATAGCAGTAACAACCAAGTATGAACTAACAGAACAACATAGCAGAAACAACCAAGTATGAACTAACAGAACAACATAGCACAAACAACCAAGAATAAACTAACAGAACAACATAGCAGTAAGAACCAAGTATGAACTCACAGAACAACATAGCAGAAACAACCAAGTATGAACTCACAGAACAACATAGCAGAAACAACCAAGAATGAACTAACAGAACAACATAGCAGAAACAACCAAGTATGAACTAACAGAACAACATAGCAGAAACAACCAAGTATGAACTAACAGAACAACATAGCAGTAACAACCAAGTATGAACTAACAGAACAACATAGCAGTATCAACCAAGTATGAACTAACAGAACAAGATAGCAGTAACAGCCAAGTATGAACTAACTAAACAACATAGCAGTATCAACCAAGTACGAACTCACAGAACAACATAGCAGTAACGGCCAAGTATGAACTCACAGAACAACATAGCAGTAACGGCCAAGTATGAACTCACAGAACAACATAGCAGTAACGGCCAAGTATGAACTCACAGAACAACATAGCAGTAACAGCCAAATATGAACTCACATAACAACATAGCAGTAACAGCCAAGTATGAACTCACAGAACAACATAGCAGTAACAGCCAAGTATGAACTCACATAACAACATAGCAGTAACAGCCAAGTATGAACTCACAGAACAACATAGCAGTAACAACCAAGTATGAACTAACTAAACAACATAGCAGTATCAACCAAGTATGAACTAACATAACAACATAGCAGTAACAGCCAAGTATGAACTCACAGAACAACATAGCAGTAACAGCCAAGTATGAACTCACATAACAACATAGCAGTAACAGCCAAGTATGAACTCACAGAACAACATAGCAGTAACGGCCAAATATTAACTCACAGAACAACATAGCAGTAACAGCCAAGTATGAACTCACAGAACAACATAGCAGTAACGGCCAAGTATGAACTCACAGAACAACATAGCAGTAACGGCCAAGTATGAACTCACAGAACAACATAGCAGTAACAACCAAGTATGAACTAACAAAACAACATGGCAGTAACAACCAAGTATGAACTCACAGAACAACATAGCAGTAACAGCCAAGTATGAACTCACAGAACAACATAGCAGTAACAACCAAGTATGAACTAACAGAACAACATAGCAGAAACAACCAAGTATGAACTCACAGAACAACATAGCAGAAACAACCAAGTATAAACTAACAGCACAACATAGCAGAAACAACCAAGTATAAACTAACAGAACAACATAGCAGTAACAACCAAGTATGAACTAACAGAACAACATAGCAGTAACAAGCAAGTATGAACTAACAGAACAACATAGCAGTAACAACCAAGTATGAACTAACAGAACAACATAGCAGTAACAACCAAGTATAAACTAACAGAAAAACATAGCAGTAGCAACCAAGTATGAACTAACAGAACAACATAGCAGTAACAACCAAGTATGAACTAACAGAACAACATAGCAGTAACAACCAAGTATGAACTAACAGAAAAACATAGCAGAAACAACCAAGTATGAACTAACAGAACAACATAGCAGAAACAACCAAGTATGAACTAACAGAACAACAAAGCAGTAACAACCAAGTATAAACTAACAGAACAACATAGCAGAAACAACCAAGTATGAACTAACAGAACAAGCAGTAGCAGTAAACTAACAGAACAACATAGCAGTATATGAACTAACAGAACAACATAGCAGAAACAACCAAGTATGAACTCACCGAACAACATAGCAGAAACAACCAAGTATGAACAGAACAACATACCAGAAACAACCAAGTATGAACTAACAGAACAACATAGCAGAAACAACCAAGTATGAACTAACAGAACAACATAGCAGTAACAGCCAAGTATGGCCTAACAGAACAACATAGCAGAAACAACCAAGAATGAACTAACAGAACAACATAGCAGAAACAACCAAGTATGAACTCACAGAACAACATAGCAGAAACAACCAAGTATGAACTAACAGAACAACAGAGCAGAAACAACCAAGTTTGAACTAACAGAACAAGCAAGTATGAACTAACAGAACAACATAGCAGTAACAAGCAAGTATGAACTAACAGAACAACATAACAGTAACAACCAAGTATAAACTAACAGAACAACATAGCAGTAGAAACCAAGTATGAACTAACAGAACAACATAGCAGTAACAACCAAGAATGAACTAACAAAACAACATAGCAGTAACAACTAAATATGAACTAACAGAACAACATAGCAGTAACAACCAAGTATAAAATAACAGAACAACATAGCAGAAACAACCAAGTATGAACTAACAGAACAACATAGAAACAACCAAGTATGAACTAACAGAACAACATAGCAGAAACAACCAAGAATGAACTAACAGAACAACATAGCAGAAACAACCAAGTATGAACTAACAGAACAACATAGCAGTAACAACCAAGTATGAACTAACAGAACAACATAGCAGTAACAACCAAGTATGAACTCACAGAACAACATAGCAGTAACAACCAAGTATGAACTAACAGAACAACATAGCAGAAACAACCAAGTATGAACTAACAGAACAACATAGCAGAAACAACCAAGTATGAACTAACAGAACAACATAGCAGAAACAACCAAGTATGAACTAACAGAACAACATAGCAGAAACAACCAAGTATGAACTAACAGAACAACATAGCAGAAACAACCAAGTATGAACTAACAGAACAACATAGCAGTAACAACCAAGTATGAACTCACAGAACAACATAGCAGAAACAACCAAGTATGAACTAACAGAACAACATAGCAGAAACAACCAAGTATGAACTAACAGAACAACATAGCAGTAACAACCAAGTATGAACTAACAGAACAACATAGCAGAAACAACCAAGTATGAACTAACAGAACAACATAGCAGAAACAACCAAGTACGAACTAACAGAACAACATAGCAGAAACAACCAAGTATGAACTAACAGAACAACATAGCAGAAACAACCAAGTATGAACTAACAGAAAAACATAGCATAAACAACCAAGTATGAACTAACAGAACAATATAGCAGTAACAACCAAGTATGAACTCACAGAACAACATAGCAGTAACAACCAAGTATGAACTAACAGTATAGCAGTAACAACCAAGTATGAACTAACAGAACAACATAGCAGTAACAACCAAGTATGAACTAACAGAACAACATAGCAGTAACAACCAAGTATGAACTAACAGAACAACATAGCAGAACAACCAAGTATGAACTCACAGAACAACAAAGCAGAAACAACCAAGTATGAACTAACAGAACAACATAGCAGAAACAACCAAGTATGAACTAACAGAACAACATAGCAGAAACAACCAAGTATGAACTAGCAGAACAACATAGCAGAAATAATCAAGTATGAACTCACAGAACAACACAGCAGAAACAACCAAGTATGAACTAGCACAACCAAGTATGAACTCAACAACATAGCAGTAACAACCAAGTATGAACTCACAGAACAACATAGCAGTGTATGAACTAACAGAACAACATAGCAGTAACAACCAAGTATGAACTAACAGAACAACATAGCAGAAACAACCAAGTATGAACTAACAGAACAACATAGCAGAAACAACCAAGTGAACTAACAGAACAACATAGCAGAAACAACCAAGTATGAACTAACAGAACAACATAGCAGAAACAACCAAGTATGAACTAACAGAACAACATAGCAGTAACAACCAAGTATGAACTAACAGAACAACATAGCAGAAACAACCAAGTATGAACTAACAGAACAACATAGCAGAAACAACCAAGAATAAACTAACAGAACAACATAGCAGTAACAACCAAGTATGAACTCACAGAACAACATAGGAGAAACAACCAAGTATGAACTAACAGAACAACATAGCAATAACAACCGAGTATGAACTCACAGATCAACATAGCAGTAACAACCAAGTATGAACTAACAAAACAACATAGTAGAAACAACCAAGTATGAACTAACAGAACAACATAGCAGAAACAACCAAGTATGAACTAACAAAATAACATAGCAGTAACAGCCATGTATGAACTAACAGAACAACATAGCAGTAACAGCCAAGTATGAACTAACAGAATAACATAGCAGAAACAACCAAGTATGAACTAACAGAACAACATAGCAGAAGCAACCAAGTATGAACTCACAGATCAACATAGCAGTAACAACCAAGTATGAACTAACAAAACAACATAGTAGAAACAACCAAGTATGAACTAACAGAACAACATAGCAGAAACAACCATGTATGAACTAACAGAACAACATAGCAGAAACTACCAAGTATGAACTCAGATAACAACATAGCAGTAACAAACAAGTATGAACTAACAGAACAACATAGCAGAAACAACCAAGTATGAACTAACAGAACAACATAGCAGAAACAACCAAGTATGAACTAACAGAATAACATAGCAGAAGCAACCAAGTATGAGCTAACAGAACAACATAGCAGTAACAACCAAGTATGAACTAACAAAACAACATAGCAGTAACAACCAAGTATGAACTAACAAAACAACATAGCAGTAACAACCAAGTACGAACTAACAGAACAACATAGCAGAAACAACCAAGTATAACATAGCTCACAGAACAACATAGCAGAAACAACGAAGTATGAAATAACAGAACAACATAGCAGAAACAACCAAGTATGAACTAACAGAACAACATAGCAGTAACAACCAAGTATGAACTATCAGAACAACATAGCAGTAACAACCAAATATGAACTAACAGAACAACATAGCAGAAACAACCAAGTATGAACTAACAGAACAACATAGCAGAAACAACCAAGTATGAACTAACAGAACAAGATAGCAGCAACAGCCATGTACGAACTCACAGAACAACATAGCAGTAACGGCCAAGTATGAACTCACAGAACAACATAGCAGTAACGGCCAAGTATGAACTCACAGAACAACATAGCAGTATCGGCCAAGTATGAACTCACAGAACAACATAGCAGAAACAGCCAAGTATGAACTCACATAACAACATAGCAGTAACAGCCAAGTATGAACTCACAGAACAACATAGCCGTAACAGCCAAGTATGAACTCACATAACAACATAGCAGTAACAGCCAAGTATGAACTCACAGAACAACATAGCAGTAACAACCAAGTATGAACTAACTAAACAACATAGCAGTATCAACCAAGTATGAACTAACATAACAACATAGCAGTAACAGCCAAGTATGAACTCACAGAACAACATAGCAGTAACAGCCAAGTATGAACTCACATAACAACATAGCAGTAACAGCCAAGTATGAACTCACAGAACAACATAGCAGTAACGGCCAAATATTAACTCACAGAACAACATAGCAGTAACAGCCAAGTATGAACTCACAGAACAACATAGCAGTAACGGCCAAGTATGAACTCACAGAACAACATAGCAGTAACGGCCATGTATGAACTCACAGAACAACATAGCAGTAACAACCAAGTATGAACTAACAAAACAACATGGCAGTAACAACCAAGTATGAACTCACAGAACAACATAGCAGTAACAGCCAAGTATGAACTCACAGAACAACATAGCAGTAACAACCAAGTATGAACTAACAGAACAACATAGCAGAAACAACCAAGTATGAACTCACAGAACAACATAGCAGAAACAACCAAGTATGAACTAACAGAACAACATAGCAGAAGCAACCAAGTATGAACTAACAAAACACCATAGCAGTAACAACCAAGTATGAACTAACAGAACAACATAGCAGTAACAACCAAGTATGAAGTCAAAGAACAACATAGCTGTAACAACCAAGTATGAGCTCACAGAACAACATAGCAGTAACAACCAAGTATGAACTAACAGAACAACACAGCAGTAACAACCAAGAATGAACTAACAGAACAACATAGCAGAAACAACCAAGTATGAACTAACAGAACAACATAGCAGAAACAACCAAGAATGAACTAACAGAACAACATAGCAGAAACAACCAAGTATGAACTAACAGAACAACATGGCAGAAACAACCAAGTATGAACTCACAGAACAACATAGCAGAAACAACCAAGTATGAACTAACAGAACAACATAGCAGAAACAACCAAGTATGAACTAACAGAACAACATAGCAGTAACAACCAAGTATGAACTAACAGAACAACATAGCAGAAACAACCAAGTATGAACTAACAGAACAACATAGCAGTAACAGCCAAGTATGAACTAACAGAACAACATAGCAGAAACAACCAAGTATGAACTAACAGAACAACATAGCAGTAACAGCCAAGTATGAACTAACAGAACAACATAGCAGTAACAGCCAAGTATGGCCTAACAGAACAACATAGCAGAAACAACCAGGAATGAAACTAACAGAACAACATTGCAGAAACAACCAAGTATGAACTCACAGAACAACATAGCAGAAACAACCAAGTATGAACTAACAGAACAACAGAGCAGAAACAACCAAGTTTGAACTAACAGAACAAGCAAGTATGAACTAACAGAACAACATAGCTGTAATAAAGGCATGAACTAATAGAAGAACATAACAGTAAATAACCAAGCATAAACTAACAGGTCAACATAGTAGTATAAACCAAAGGTATGAAACTAACAGAACAAACATAGCAGTAACAACCAAGAATGAACTAACAAAACAACATAGCAACAACAATCCAAATAACGAAACTAACAGAACAACATAGCAAGTAACAACCAAGTAATAAAATGCAAGAACAAATATAGCAAGAAAACAAACCAAGTAATGAACTAATAGAACAACATAAGCAGAAACAACCAAGTATGAAATAAAGAACAACATAGCAGAAACAACCAAGAATGAACTAACAGAAACATAAGCAGAAACAACTAAGTATGAACTAACAGAACAAATACAGCAGTGCAATAAACCAAGTATGAACTAACAGAACAACATAGGCAGAAACTAACCAAGTATGAACCAGATAACAACATAGCAAGTAACACAAGTAATGAACTAACAGAACAAATATAGCAAGTAACAACAAAGGTTTGAAACTAAACATAACAACACAGCAAGAAACAAACTGGCATATGAAAATAACAACAACAACATAAGCAGAAACAAACTAAGCATGAACTAACAGAACAAACATAGCAGTAAATAACCAAGTAATGAACTAACCAAGAACAACATAGCAGAAAACAACCAAGTATGAAACTAACAGAACAACATAGCACAAACAACCAAGAAATAAACTAAACAGAACAAATATAGGCAGTAAGAACCAAGTAATACTCACAGAACAACATTAGCAATACAACTAAGTATGAACTCAACAGAACCAACATAGCATGAAACAATCCAATAATGAACTAACAAGAACAACATAGGCAGAAACAACCTAAGTATGAACTAACAGAATAACATAGCAGAAACAACCAAGGAATTACCAGAACAAATATAGCAAGAAACAAATCCAAGAATGAACTAACAGAACAACATAGCAGGAACAACCAAGTAGGAACTAAC
>NW_027200132.1:0-23994 GCF_038502225.1 Cherax quadricarinatus | reverse complement strand
CAATCCATTCAATCTCTCTCCTGCCACAAACATACTGACATTACACTTCAGGTTGCCCGCCAAACCTCAGACATTCTCACCCATTCTTTAGAATGGAGTCACTGCACTTTTCACCTTCAGGACTCAAGTATGGCTAACCGGATTCCCTGAATCCTCTCATAAATGTTACGTTGCTCACACTCCAACTGCACATCAAGTTTCAAAACAAATAAATTGCATCCACTGCATGTCTGATGAATGGTCAAGTACCTAAAACTCAAACGTTCTTTTACCCACTTCCACCTATCATTCAAGGATCAACCGCTACCTCTCCCTCCCTCTCAAACGTAGATGTATATACCCTCCTAGTCTATTTTACGCCGTCCTCTCTGAATACCCAAACCTCTTCAATATCTTTAAACGTATAAGAGGAAATTTTAGAGAGGACTTAATTTTAAATGAGTTCTTGCTAATCAACCAATTTTACCTAATCGGCACGACACACACACACACACACACACACACACACACACACACACACACACACACACACACACACACACACAAACAACAAGAGATTCAAAGAAGTGTTCACAGAAGAGACAGAAGGGGCTCCAGAAAGACGGAGAGGTGGGGCACACCACCAAGTACTGGACACAGTACACACAACAAAGGAAGAAGTGAAGAGGCTTCTGAGTGAGCTAGATACCTCAAAGGCAATGGGGCCATATAACATCTCTCCATGGGTCCTGAGAGAGGGAGCAAAGGCGCTATGTGTACCCCTAACAACAATATTCAATACATCTATCGAAATAGGGAGATTGCCTAAGACATGGAAGACAGCAAATGTAGTCCCAATCTTTAAAAAGGAGACAGACATAAGAACATAAGAACATAAGAATATAGGAACACTGCTGAAGGCCTACTGGCCCATGCGAGGCAGGTCCTTATCAAAACCACCTCTACCCAAAGCTACCCAAGAAATAACTCCCGTACCTAATGACACCATTCAAACCAAGCCCCTCCCACTCATATATTTGTCCAGTCTCTTCTTAAAGCTACCCAAGGTCCTAGCCTCTATCACCCCACTGAGAAGACTGTTCCACGCATCTACAACTCTGTTAGAAAACCAGTACTTACCTATGTCCTTTCTAAATCTAAATTTATCCAACTTAAATCCATTATTTCTGGTTCTTACCTGGTTTGACACCCTCAGTACTTTATTAATATCTCCCTTGGTTATGCCCGTCATCCACTTATACACTTCAATGATATCTCCCCTCATTCTACGCCTCTCCAGAGAGTGGAGATTTAAGGCTTTAAGTCTGTCTTCATACGGGAGGTTCCTTACACAGTAAATCATTTTAGTCATTCTTCTCTGTATGTTCTCTTATGAGTCTATATCCATCCTGTGGTAAGGGGACCAAAACTGAGCAGCATAATCTAAATGAGGCCTCACTAGTGTTGTATAGAGCTGTAAAATAACTTTTGGACTTCTGTTACTTATACTTCTTGAGATAAATCCAAGTAATCTGTTGGCCTTGTTGCGCACACTAAGGCACTGCTGTCTTGGCTTTAGATTTCTGCTCACCATGACTCCCAAGTCCTTTTCACATTCTGTATGATCAAGCTCTACTTCACCTAGATTACAGCTTCGAGGGTTATTTTCGTTACCAAGGGCTAGTACCTTACACTTATCGACATTGAACTTCATCTGCCATTTTTCAGACCAGGACATTAATTTGTCCAAATCCTCCTGGAGTTCATTGCTATCCTCCTCAGAGTGAATTATACGGCCTATCTTTGTATCATCAGCAAACTTACTCATGTCAATCGTAATCCCTTCATCAAGGTCATTAATGTAAATTATGAACAAGAGGGGGCCTAAAACTGATCCTTGTGGAACGCCACTAGTGACTAATCCCCATTCAGATTTCACTCCATGAAGCACTAAACTACAGACCAGTGTCACTGACTTGTATAGTATGCAGAGTCATGGAGAAGATTATCAGAAGAGTGGTGGAACACCTAGAAAGGAATGATCTCATCAACAGCAGCCAACATGGTTTCAGGGACGAGAAATAGTGTGTCACAAAACCTAATGGAGTTCTATGACATGGTGACAGCAGTTAGACAAGAGAGAGAGGGGTGGGTGGATTGCATTTTCTTGGACTGCAAGAAATCGTTTGACACAGTTCCACACAAGAGATTATTGCAAAAACTGGAGGACCAAGCAGGGATAACAGGGAAGGCACTACAGTGGATCAGCGAATACTTGTCAGGAAGACAGCAGCGAGTCATGGTACGTGGCAAGGTGTCAGAGTGGGCACCTGTGACCAGCGGGGTCCCACAGGGGTCAGTCCTAGGACTAGTACTGTTTCTGGTATTTGTGAACGACATGGCAGAAGGAATAGACTCCGAAGTGTCCCTGTTTGCAGATGACATGAAGTCGATGAGAATAATTCATTTGATCGAAGACCAGGCAGAACTACAAAGTGATCTGGACAGGCTGCAGACCTGGTCCAGCCATTGGCTACTGGAATTCAACCCCACCAAGTGCAAAGCCATGAGGATTGGGGAAGGGCAAAGAAGACCACAGACGGAGTACAGTCTAGGGGGCCAGAGACTACAAACCTCACTCAAGGTAAAAGATCTTGGGGTGAGTATAACACCAGGCACATCTCCTGAAGCGCACATCAACCAAATAACTGCTGCAGCATATGGGCGCCTAGCAAACCTCAAAACAGCATTCCGACATCTTAATAAGGAATCGTTCAGGACCCTGTACACCGTGTACGTTAAGCCCATATTGGAACCCACACCTAGCCAAGCACGTAAAGGAACTAGAGTAAGTGCAAAGGTTTGCAACAAGATTAGTCCCAGAGCTAAGAGGTATGTCCTACGACGAGAGGTTAAGGGAAATTAACCTGATGACACTGGAGAACAGGAGAGATAGGGGGGACATGATAACGACATACAAAATACTGAGAGGAATTGACAAGGTGGACAAAGACAGGATGTTCCAGAGATGGGACTCAGCAACAAGGGGACACAGTTGGAAGTTGAAGACACAGATGAATCACAGGGATGTTAGGAAGTATTTCTTTAGCCACAGAGTAGTCAGGAAGTGGAATAGTTTGGGAAGCGATGTAGTGGAGAAAGGATCCATACATAGCTTTAAGAAGAGGTATGATAAAGCTCATGGAGCAGGAAGAGTGACCCAGTAGCAGCCATTGAAGAGACGGGGCCAGGAGCTGTGAATCGACCCTTGCAACCACAACTAGGTGAGTACACATACACATACACATACATACACACACACACACACACACACACACACACACACACAATATATATATATATATATATAACATCAGATAGGGAGATTGCCCATCTCCAGGCAGTGAGCACACCTCACTCCGGGGACTTCCTCCAAACAGTTCCCATATCGGCAATGGGAACGCGACTCGACCCTACGACCCTCCGTATTGCAGTGGCTCTGCGTCTTGCTGCCCCAATTCACACAGAATATATGTGTATTTGCGGCGAAGCGCAAGCAGACCAATACGGTCTACATGGTCTTAACTGTTCCAAAACCAAGGGCTGGCATGCAAGACACAATGAGATCAACGACATCATTAAGAGAACCCTTGCTACAGCTGGATGCCCAGCCGAGAGGGAGCCCCGAACACTAGCAGCCAACAATACCCACATCTCAGCAAACCGCCCCGACGGGATCACCATCTATCCTTGGAAGAATGGCAAGCTCTTAGCATGCGACTATACCTGTGTGTCCACACTGGCTGACACCTATATCCATCACAGTGTGGGGCGACAGGGAGGAGCTGCTGACCACAGGGAGGAGTACAAGATCAGCAAGTACCGGGACATAACCCAACAGTATCAATTTGTCTCAGTGGGATCAGAGACCTTGGGATCATGGGGAAAAAAATGCCACACGTTTCCTTAAAGAATTGGGTTCCAGACTCATCGACACCACCAGGGACCCAAGAGCAGCCACTTTCATGTTCCAGTGCCTCAGCGTAGCCATCCAGAGGGAAAATGCTTGCTGCATACTTGGCTCGCATCCAGCCTCGGAGGAGCTGGAGGAAATTCATGACCTTTGATACAGTGTGCCATTGTATTCATGTTTGTTTTTTTCTATAAATGTATTCTGTTTATTAATAAATGTTCACATAGAATATAAAATATATAGGGGGTGGTAGGAGAAGAAAATATTCAAACAGCTCCGGGGAGAACCTTGAGTTTTCCCTGAGGTACGTTTATTGTCTTCTCTGAGGATGAGGGTCCCCCATTCCAGTTACAGAGGTGGTACTTCCCTATATAGATATATATATATATATATATATTTATATATATATATATATATATATATATATATATATATATATATATATATATATAGTAGGGTTGGTAGACAGCAACCACCCAGGGAGGTACTACCGTCCTGCCAGATGACTGTGAGAAATAAGCCTGTAATTGTTTTGCATAATGGTAGGATTGCTGGTGTCTTTTTCTGTCTCATAAACATGCAAGGTTGCAGTTATCTCTTGCTACTTCTACTTGCACTTAGGTCACATTACACATGCATGTACAAGCATATACTGGCCCCTCTGGGTTTTCTTCTATTTTCTACCTAGTTCTTGTTTATTTCTGATTATCTCCATGAGGAAGTGGAACGGAATTCTTCCTTCGCAAGCTGTAGATGTCGGGAGGAATAGGTTAGTAACCCCTTCTCCTGTATAAATTACTAAATAGAAGAAAAAGAACTTTACAAAATTGGGAAGTTTGAATATGCGTGGATGTAGAGCAGACGGTAAGGAAGAAGTGATTGCAAAGGTTATGAATGAAAGGAAGTTGGATGTCCTGGCCCTAAGCGAAACAAAGCTGAAAGGGGTAGGGGAGTTTCAGTGGGGAGAAGTGAATGGAATTAAGTCAGGAGTGTATGAGAGGGTTAGAGCTAAGGAACGTGTAGCAATAATTTGAAAGGATCAGTTTTGGAGAGAGACGAGGGAATATAAATGTATAAATTCAAGGATTATGTGGATTAAAATGAGAAGTGGGTCATAATAAGAAAATTGAAATGAGAGAAGCAGAAAGATCCCTTTTTGTTAAGCAACTCCTCTGCCAGATGCTCCTTCCTAGACATCATGGCGAGGATACGTGTAAGATTACGCATTGATGGTAATCAAATGTCCATGAAAGAAATTCTAACATGTATTTGCTCCAACTCAACTGTTGCTCCAGTGGATGTTTTTCAAACCCACGCTGGAGCAGTACTTCTCCTCTCTTCGGAAGAAGAGTTACTTCAACTGCTGAAGAATGATGTCCTGGATAAACTGAAGACTTCTGGTGTTACCCCAGTTGCACCTGAGAGCTATCAAGCTCAGAGGACTGTGTTGTGGCCAGAATCAACAGTTTTATGAAACATAGCACTGTGAATGAAATTGTTGAGGACATTAATACAGAGAATTCTGAATTTAGGGCTGTAGAAGCGCATAAATTCTCTAATCCTAACAACAACAAGGTAACCTTAAAATTAATACTTGAGACACCTGAGGAGGCCAAACTTGTGTGTCAAAATGGCTTCAAATGTTTTGGCACCAGATGTACACCTGACCAAATCTCTCTTGAACGCTTTGTCAGTGTGACACAATGTTTTAAGTGTTATGCCTTTGGTCATAACAACAACAAATGCAGTACTCAAGGGCAGATTTGTAGCATTTGCTCTGGCCAACATTCGTATAGAGATTGTAACAACAAAAATACACCCAAATGTGTCCTCTGCAATGGAAAACATCATGCTGTTTCTGCTATTTGTCCTGAAAGAAAAAAGGAAATGCAGAAAATTCTTGAAGCCAAGAAACTGTCCACTTCTAAGAAGACCACTCCCCAGGCACCGCCAACGATGTCCCAAACTTCCTTCCCAGCTCTGCCTGGATCAAGTGGGACTCCTCAGGTCTCTACCAATGGTTCCAATGTTTGGAATTCTGCCCCTCTTGGAGCGCCCCAATCTAACCCTCACTTGCAACATACACAAACGCAACAACAAGGTTCAGTCTCATCTCCTATGTCTCAGGTATCCACAGCCGGGGATATGACGAGAGCACAACTAATGTACATGATGGCAAAAGACATAGCAGGTGGTGACATTCAACTCTGCTCTCAAGTTTTAAATGATCTGTTAATGGCTAATGGGATCACTCCCATCACTATCCCAGAAAATGTGAAGGCTATTATGACCCAGCCTTCTAATAACAAGAAGTATGTTCCATACTCTACATCTAAAAACAAGCCTAAGTCATCACTGGCCCAGGGATCGTCCACCTCGCAAACCCAGGTTGTCAACTCCCCTCAACACGATAAGTCAACAACTGAACATAACAATGCCCCAGAAATTGGTGCCTACTCTCCCGCTATAGAAGCTGATCCTGTTGAACAGGAACTTTCCCAGGGTAACTCACCTTGCCTACCTAATATTCCCTTGGAGCCTCCACAGTCTCCCATTACCTCTCACGAGCCTCTGCTTCCTGTAACTGGGAATAACACACCTCAGTTTTCTGATGATGACTCTAACGATTCTAATGAGTCTGTTAATATTACTACCTCTAGTGAAGATGATGGCATTTTTAATACACAAGCACCCACGCAAAAGTTCCCTCCTCCCCTTGACGAGTCCAGCAGAGATAGTGTGGATACAACACGTGACATTACTTGCAGGCGTTCAGACCGCAGTACACGAGCGAAGTGCAAGAAATAATGGGGATTACAATTTTCCAACTTAATGTTCAACATTTCTTTAATAACCGTTACCTTCTTGAGGTTGAACTACATAACTACAATCCCGATGTTATACTTTTGAATGAGACAGCTGCAAGAGTTGATCAACATATTAAATTACGTGGTTACTCTATTGTGGAGAAATCGAGAGGACCCTTTAGTGGTGTAGCCATCTTAGTTAAATTAGGCTATACATTCAAAAATATTCATGTTGATGAAGATAACATTCTTGCAATAGAAATGACAACGTCTCATGGACAACTAGTGATCGTAACTGGATATTTTCCCCCGAGACAACAATATATAGAGCCAATTCCTCTACATAGGATATTAAGCAGGAATATTCCAACAATTCTAGCTGGAGATTTTAATGCTCATCACCCTGCCCTCTTCAACTGTGGAGCTGGTATTCCACTGGGTGACTTAAAAGGAAAACAACTCTTTAATATCATGACAGCTAGAAACTTGTCATTTCAAGGCCCATTCTTTAAATCGTACATTGGACCTCATCCAGGGACACCAGATATAGTACTGACAAACAGAGACTGTGACATCTTTCACTGTCGTATATCTCCTGGTGGAAATGTAGGATCTGACCATATCCCTGTTATAATACAACTACAAACTTCTCCATTTAGAATACCTGTAACTCCTAAACCCAATCTTAACACCCTAGGATTTGACCCCTTCAGGGCATTTCTGGGTGAGGATGAAATTGTGTCATTGGAAAATCTACCTTCCAATGCAATTGATGATGCAATCAGGTCCCTGCATAATCGAATAATTGAAGCTACTAATGCAACTTGTCAATTAGCTTCCACAAAGATATACCAACAATATAAACCTACTAGGGAAATTAGAGACAATTTAAGAAATTATCAAGCAGAATGTCGAAGGCATCTTCAAACGCGACAACCACCAGTAGCTACACTGCACCGATTAAGGCACGAATTAATTAACATGATTAGTCATCACAAACGGGACATATGTAAATTTCTAGTTCTTCAAGCTAATCAGTATAAACGGGAACCAGCAAAATTTTGGAGTAAGATCCGACAACTTTTAGGGGCAAAGCGCAAGGCTCCTAATTACCTAGTTCATACCTTCACTGATGAGGATGATGAAGATGTTGAAATTAAACTTGATGATCCACAGGACCAGGCAAATTTGATGGGTGATGTATGGGAGAAAATTCTCTCCCATAATAACAGTCGTCAATTTAACAATAATCATTATCAGTTGGTAAATGAATGGAGAGATGAGAACTTGGATGATCTACAACCACTACCTTCCATCGATACTTCAACTCTTGAAGATACCCACCCGCTTAGTAGACCTATTACATTACTAGAGATAAGTCAGGTTATTGGAAGAATGAGAAATAGAGCCCCTGGCCTCTCTGGAATAACAATGAAACAAATAAAGTACCTACCTAGAAATTGTAAACAGTCTTTGGTAAATATCTTTAATGCCATCTTGGCCTCAGGACATTTTCCAGTTGTTTTTAAGACTGCTAAGATGATCTTTCTTGGTAAGCCCAATAAAGACATCCACCAACCTGGGAACTATAGACCTATATCTTTACTTGAAGTCACTGGAAAAGTTCTTGAGAAAGTCATTTCCAACAGATTGAACTACTATATGGAGTTTAATCACTTTTTTACTGAAAAACAATTTGGCTTTAGAACACATAGAGGTACCAATCATGCAATAAATGTTATTTTCGATACAGTAGCAAGTCTAAAACATCAGGGCAATCTTGCCTTAATTGCCACCAGAGATGTTCATAAAGCTTTTGATAGCTTATGGCATGATGGCCTTATATACAAACTCATTGACCTACCAGACCATAACTGGACTTTTCTCAGATTAATATATAATTTCTTAACTCAAAGAAAAATCATTCCCACCTTTCATGGCAGGTCGACAGAGCCTTTTATACCGACAGCTGGTGTCCCACAAGGTTCTTGTCTAAGTCCAATTCTGTTCAACATTTATGTGAATGACCTTCCTCAACCAGAGTTTAATGACACAATTGTGACAGAGTTTGCAGATGATGTTATTCATGTCGTCTCATCAACTCCAGTAACTGGAAAATACAAGTATGAGAGAGTCATAGAAAAAATGAATATTGAACTTCGTAGAACATCTAATTGGGAAAAGAAATGGAGAATTACGACTAATCCTGACAAGGTCCTTGTTAGCACGATAGGATGTTTTGCATCAACAATTGAAGATAAAGGAGGTATCTCCATCAGAGGTACACCTGTAGCCATTAGAAACCCTAACAAGATTTTGGGATATGAAATAGACAGGCTGCTCCACTCAACATCTCATGTAACTAAAAAGATCAACATAGCCAAAGCCGGTCTTAGCAGTCTCTTTCGATTCAATCAAGCCCCTCAACATGTCAAAAAACATCTGTATAAAATGATAATAAGACCAATACTCGAATACCCTTGTGTCCCAATGTCATTAACAACAAAGACCAACATGCTACGGCTACAAAGGGTCCAGAATAGAGCTCTTCGCTTCATTACCGATACCAGGAGGAGAGACAGAGTTAAAATGGCAGATTTACACATACAACAAGATATTACTGCCATAAATGTACGCCTCGACACTCTAAAAAAGAAACAACTCTATTCAATGCAAGAACTATACATGCCAGATAGAGAACATCCTATACAAGTGGTAAATACCACGGATTATATAATCAATACTCCTCCTCACAGGACTCAAAGAATGACTCTCCCGCAGAGGGTCCGGCGTTTTATTCATAAAGATTACCCTCGACCCATGATATTGAGCAACCTCCCTGAAGAAGAAGATTGGGTACCACCAGAACCCTTCTATGTATACTGAGAAAATCATCGCCCCCAATTAGGGAGACATCTTATATAACTTTTGTATAGAAAGGGGTTTGGTTATGCGTAACACACATTTTAAGAAAAAGAGAATAAATAAGTATACAAGATAAGATGCTAGGCGAAATGACAGTAGTTTCTTGGTAGATAAAAGATTGATGAGTCGACTTCAGGATGCACATGTTTATAGAGGTACCACAGATATATCAGATCACTTTTTAGTTATAGCTACAGTGAGAGTACAAGGCAGGCGAGATACAAGGAAAATGGAAGCAGCAAGTAAGGGAGAAGTGTAGGTTTATAAACTAAAGGAGGAGGCAGTTAAGGTAAGATATAAACTGTTGGAGGAGAGATGGGCTAGTGAGAATAAAGGCAATGGGGCAGAAGATGTATGGTGTAAGTTTAAGAATATAGTGATAGAGTGTTCAGCAGAAATTTGTGGTTACAGGAAAGTGGGTGCGGGAGAGAAGAACAGTGATTGGTAGAATGAGGATGTAAAGAGAGTAGTAAGAGAGAAAAGGTTAGCATATGAGAGGCTTTTACAAAGCAAAAGTGAAGAGAAAAAGAGAGGTTAAAAGAGTGGTGAAGCATTGTAAAAAGAGACAAAATGAGAGAGTGGGTGAGATGTTATCAACAAATTTTGTTGAAAATAAGTAAAAGTTTTGGAGTGAGATTAATAAGTTGAAAAAGCCTAGGGAATGAATGGATTTGTTAGTTAAAAACAGGAGAGGAGAGTTACTAAATGGAGAGTTAGAGGTATCGGGAAGATGGATAGAATATTTTGAGGAATTGTTAAATGTTGATGAAGATAGGGAAGCTGTGATTTCATGTATGGGGCAAGGAGGAATAACATCTTATTGGAGTTAGGAAGAACTAGTTGTGAGTGTGGGGGAAGTGCATGGGGCAGTAAGTAGAATGAAAGGCGGTAAAGCAGCTGGGATTGATGGGATAAAGATAGAAATGTTAAAAGCTGGCGGGGATATAGTTTTGGAGTGGTTAGTGCTTTTATTTAATAAATGTATGGAAGAGAGTAAGGTACCTAGGGATTGGCAGAGAACATGCATAGTTTCTTTGTATAAAGGCAAAGGGGACAAAAGAGAATGTAAAAATTATAGGGGGATAAGTCTGTTGAGAATACCTGGTAAAGTGTATGGTAGAGGTATTATTGATAGAATTATGAGCAAGACAGCTGATGAACAAGGCGATTCAGGAAAGGTAGGGGGTGTATAGACTAAGTGTTTGCAGTGAAACACATAGGTGAACAGTATTTAGATAAGGGTAAAGAGGTTTTTGTGGCATTTATGATTTGGAATAGGCATATGATAGGGTGGATAGGGGGGCAATGTGGCAGATGTTGCAGATGTAAGGAATAGGTGGTAGGTTACCGAAAGCGCTGAAAAGTTTTTACGAGGATAGTGAGGCTCAGGTTAGAGTATGTAGGCGAGAGGGGGATTATTTCCCAGTAAAAGTAGTCCTTAGACAGTGTTGTGTGATGACACCATGGTTGTTCAACATATTTATAAATGGAGTAGTAAGAGAAGTGAGGAAACGTTTCCTTAATAAAAATACCCAAGAGTTGCACATGTGCCTAATTTATCAACGTGTCGGTTCTCTGAACCATTCATCTACAATCCTGTCAGACACTGCAACTTCTTGGGATCTTAATACTTGGGAATTCTTCGCTTGCCTAACCCTTGGGCACGACCTACTTCCACATTGGAAAAATGTAACACAACCTACGACTGCTGCACCTCTTCTGCCTACGGTTTATAAGCTCCTTCTCCGCACATATGCCGTATTCTATTCAACAATGATGGACTGACCACATCGACTCAAGGCTGATGGACTGATTACCTCATTCTCCTCCTGTTCTTCAAGATTCTCCTTTGTATGGACTGATGAAGCCACTGTGTGGCGAAACGTTTCCTCAATAAAGATACCCAAGAGTTGCATGTATGTCTAATTTATCAACGTGTCGGTTCTCTGAACTATTCATCTACAATTATATTCCTGTGGACCATGGACTTTCCTGATACAAATTTCTCAACTTTTTGAAAATCAATTGGATGGTTAAAATCTCTCACATGAATAGATAGAGCATTGGAATCTTGTCCAATTCCAATGCTATATTTACGTTGTTTTAATCTTAGTTCGAGACTTTTACCAGTTTGACCATAATAAACTTTATCGCAAATTTTACAAGGAATCTTATAGACACATCCGTCAGTATTTTGGGGGGAATTCTTTATCAAAAGCTTTTTTACTGTATCAAGATTTTTAAACACAACTTTGATATTAAAAGTCTTAAGAAGAGAAGGCATATCAATCAAGTTTTCATGGTAAGGGAGAACCAACATATTTTTATTTGAATAAGGCTGGTTGTCCCTTTTTGGATTGTAAAAATTACTTCTAGTAATTTTAAAAGATTTATCAATTACGTATCTTGGGTATTTCAGATCATTAGCTGTTTCATAAATTTTGGATATTTCTTCATCTATGAACTTTGGACTGCAAATACACAAAGCTCTCAAAAACATTGATGAGAAAACAGACAGTTTAACTGTATCTTGATGTGAAGAATAATAGTGGACATAGGAACACTTATTTGTAGGTTTTCCATAAATTTTCAATTTGAATTCATTATTACCCTTAATAATTAAAACATCGAGAAAAGGCGATTTGTTATTTTCCTCAAATTCCACAGTAAAGTTTATAGAATGGGCTAAGCTATTTAATTTAACAAGGAAATGGTTTTTATCTACATTCTTAGGTATAAGACACAAAATATCATCAACATATCTGAACCATTTAGCTCTATGAGGGAGCAGTCTTGCAGTCTTGTTTCAAAAAAATCCATGTATAGGTTACTAAGAACAGGTGAAAGAGGATTTTCCATTGCCATAGGTTCAGTTTCATATAAATTATCTAAATGGCTTGTCGACAATTTGAGCCCAATTGTTGGAAAAAATTCTAACTTTAATGTTAAAAACAACATAGATTTATAATGGTATAAAATACCGACAGGTTGTTAGGTAAGTCACATATGCAACAGTTAGGTATCTTTATTTTGAAACGTTTCGCCTACACAGTAGGCTTCATCAGTCGAGTACAGAAAGTTGATAGAAGCAGAAAAGACGTGAAGATGATGTAATCAGTCCATCACTCTTGAAGTTTTGAGGTGGTCAGTCCCTCAGCCTGGAGAAGAGTATTGTTCCATAGTCTGAAACAGACTTTGGTTTATATAAATTAGATTTCATTTAAAATTAATAAAATTTTGGAAGAATTTAATACATTGGATAAATAATAAAAGCTTAATTCTTGGGTAGAGTACTTGGGTTGAACAAATATTTTGTTAGTGGGGTGTCGTAAAGGATCTGTCTAGTTGGGCAAGCGGGCCTGCTGCAGTGTTCCTCCTTTCTTATGAGCCGGGTGTCGTCACGGGTCAGGTGTTGCTTTGTTGTGGGATGTGATGGTGAGGTGTGGTCTCAATCCTTCATATGCCTTCCTTTTATGTATTATCTTTATAGATCCTTGATGATGTGAGAAATCACGAAAGCGCTTGAAATTTCACCATTCTGGTTGGTAGGTAGGAAAAGAGGGAGGTAGGGGGATAGGGAGGAGGATGTCGACAATAATGCAGAGTCCCAGTAAGTTATATCAGTCAAGTTTCTAACTCCCTACCTTCCTACCAACCCTTTTAATTACTGTACGTAGGAAGGTTGGGAGGAGGATAGGAGCATCGTTGTTATTCTTGAAAAATTGATAACTCCTGCCTCATTTTGTTGCTTATTCTAGTGCCTCCCATTAACTTTCAAGCAGTTATTTATGTCGACTATCTGCTAATCCAATTTGCATGCGCTACTGCTGCCTCTCTTACATGTATAAAGTACTACAAATATTTCTTTAAGCAACCTATCTAAAAGTACATCTGAATATCTTGCTTCTTACACAATACAGAAATATTATTGTATTAGAAACAAAGTGGGAAAACATATCTAAAAAAGTGTTTTCTTTTTTCCCCG
Organism: Cherax quadricarinatus; assembly: GCF_038502225.1. Classification (NCBI taxonomy): domain Eukaryota; kingdom Metazoa; phylum Arthropoda; class Malacostraca; order Decapoda; family Parastacidae; genus Cherax; species Cherax quadricarinatus. Next base: position 10,325 of record NW_027200132.1, on the reverse strand, counting down.
TAACTCAGCATAATTTGTACCTATTTATTGTTGATAGTTGATGCAAATTAAAATAGGCCTACCTCTAGTTAGATTTTATACAAATAAACGCAGTTACAATGAATTACAATGTGTGTGTGTGTGTGTGTGTGTGTGTGTGTGTGTGTGTGTGTGTGTGTGTGTGTGTGTGTGTGTGTGTGTGTGTGTGTGTGTGTGTGTGTGTGTGTGTTGCAGTCTGGTGCAACAGTCTCTGCTGCTTTGCGAGTTTCTGATGTAGCAGACGAGAGGACAGCTTCCTCAGTGTTCCTGCTGGAGGAGGTAAAGCTTCTTAAAGTCACTCATAACTAATATCAAGATGTGTGCTTTAAATAATTAAAGTCAGAGCCTCAATTTGATATACATTATAGAGTTTTTGGTTATAAAAAGCGTCACAAAAAGCTGTTTTATAAAGATCAGTTTAAACTGGACAGGAGAGAAAGTTTCACATATTCACCTCCTCCATATTCTCTCCCTCCAATCTGATATCCAATCTTTCATTACCTAATCTTTTTGTTATCCTCATAACCTTACTCTTTCCTGTATTCACTTTTAATTTTCTTCTTTCACATACCCTACCAAATTCATCCACCAACCTCTGCAACTTCTCTTCAGAATCTCCCAAGAGCACAGTATCATCAGCAGAGCGCAACTGTGACAACTCCCACTTCATGTGTGATTCTTTATCTTTTAACTCCACGCCTCTTGCCAAGACCCTCGCATTTACTTCTCTTGCAACCCCATCTATAAATATATTAAACAACCACCGATGACGATGATATGATTATATCATTATTATATTTGGTATCGTAAAGGGTACCTGACAGTGGTTGCCTGATTCTATCCATTTTTCTTCCTAGAAAGATTTAGTTTATAATCTGAGAACACATCATCCAATTGGTTGTTGTGTTGTAAAGGTTGATGCAAGTATTGGCACATGCAGGTACCAACTGGTACATGCAGGTACCCACTGGTACATTCAGGTACCAACTGGGTAATTTTGTAAAGACCATTCCCAGTTATGATCTCTATGTGACAATTTGAGAAAATTTCTTTCGACGGGTTTTAAACTTTCATTATGCCTCATCTGAAAGGTTTCGATATGTTGAGGATGATAGTCTTAAAGCTTAACCTACGTAGGTACAAATTTGCCAGTAATAGCAATCTTAGAAATATTGGAATCAAGAGATTTCCTGCTGTAACTGAAGGTCGCCTCTTTTGATCACCTTCAAGTTCTTATCGCTGATGTTTTTACTGATGGAAAGTTGATCTTGTTATTGACTCATTATGGTAAATAGATTGTGATAATGATTTCCATTCAGCAATGTGAGAATGTCTCTTGTGATCACCTTCACAACTTTAACACTGATGCATTTGATGAGAAGGATGATTCCTGCACTAACTGACTGTCTACCTGTGAAACTCAACAACAACAACAACAAAAAAGTTAAGTTAAAAATGGAAACAATATCTGGAGAACGCCTCTTATGGTCAGCTTCAAACTTTTTAATACATGCACAAATAACCTGTACATAGATGAGAGGAGCTAACGACGACGTTTCGGTCCTATTTGTGTATTGTTCCAGTCACGGTATTGTGCCTTTTTGTACATTTTTAGTACCAGTGTTTTGTTCCCTGGAAGGTTCACATTTTCTTTGTGACATTGATTTTCTTTTAAGACCAAGTGAATGTCTTCTCTTATTGTCTTCCAACTTTATCTCTGGTGTATCTTAGAGGCGAGTCTGGTCAGATGGACTTTGAGTCTGGTCAGATGGACTTTGAGTCTGGTCAGATGGACTTTGAATCTGGTCAGATAGACTTTGAATCTGGTCAGATGCACTTTGAGTCTGGTCAGATGCACTTTGAGTCTGGTCAGCTGGACTTTGAGTCTGGTCAGCTGGACTTTGAGTCTGGTCAGATGAACTTTGGGATCCTTACCTACCAACTTGCCAATTTAATAATGTGGGTAATATAAATAGATCTGCTGGAGAATGGCTCTTCTGGTCAGTTACAAACTTTCAAAATAAATTTACGAATTTTGTAAAAAGAAAAAAGTTGTTTGGGATATCATAGTCTTCTGAACAACTAACAAAGTAAACTATTAACATGAAATTTAAAAAAAAGCTTTAAAATATTTCAAACCTTCACCACCTATTTTTTTAGGCCGTTTAACAGATACTAATTTTTTATTCTAAAACCTTAAACAAATAATAAATATTAAACTGAATTTAATAGTATTAGAGCCATGGTTTACTATGTGTCCTTTACAAGGAGGACAATTTGAGTCTCATCAAAATCCCATTATTGGTTTTCTCGATATAAACAGGAGAAGAACCTCCCTGAGAGTTAGTTATTAAAACACTCTGAACACTGGTTTTTAAACACTTTGGCCACTGTTATTTAGACACTCTGAACACTGTTATTTAAACAAACACTGATATTCTCTGAACACTGTTGTTTAAACACTCTGAACACTGTTTTTAAACACTCTGAACACTGTTATTTAAACAATCTAAGCAATGTTTTCAAACACTTTTGAGCACTGTTTATTAAACACTGTTAAAGTTCCACAACTCTATGGGAATCATCGTCTATATCCTGTTCGCGCGCGTGCACACATGTACACGTGCGTGCGCGCACTCTCACACACACACATACAGGGAGTGAACCTAGCAGCTACAAGCTGGTATATACACACACAAACATGCAATAAGATCACAGTAAACACCTCCTAGATAATAAATTAAGACACATGTGCAACACTTGGGAATCTTTATTGAGGAGACGTTTCGCCACACAGTGGCTTCATCAGTCCATACAAAGGAGAATCTTGAAGAACAGGAGGAGAATGAGGTAATCAGTCCCTCAACCTTGAGTCGATGTGGTCAGTCCATCAATTTTGAATAGATGAAGCCACTGTGTGGCGAAACGTTTCCTCAATAAAGATACCAAAGAGTTGCACATGTGTCTAATTTATCAACGTGTCGGTTCTCTGAACCATTGATCTACAATCCTGTCAGACACTGCAACTTCTTGGGATCTTAATACTTGGGAATTCTTCGCTTGCCTAACCCTTGGGCACGACCTACTTCCACATTGAACAAACGTGATACCACCAACGGCTGCTGCACCTCTTCTGCCTACGGTTTATAAGCTGCTTCTCCGCACATATGCTGTATTCTATTCAAGATTGATGGACTGACTACATCGACTCAAAGTTGAGGGACTGATTACTCTCATACTTGCATTACATATGCATAGGTTTATGAATACATAAACATATGCACTAATACACAGGTACATACATAAGCATACCAGCTCACTCATTACCACATTCATAATTCTATGTCTTCATTTAGTAATAGTTAACCAGCCGATCGAATAAGACGTTCTGAAGGGATAAATGAAAGCCTTGTAAGAAGTTAACAACAACAACAGTGGTAACAGTAACAATAACAACGGTGAAAACAACAATAGCAGCAACGGTAATAACAACAGTAACAATATCAACGTTAAAAACTAAAATCATAACCACCTCCCCAACAAGCACAACACTAACAACATCACAAACCATCATAAACCAGACCCGGCAAACCACCCAGGCTCGCTGCTAGATTCTTCCCGGAACGTCACTCATATTCTCAAGTTAATTTAGAAGTGCGGTATGTGGACAGCCTGTTAGAGATGAAATACAGATGAGTTCTCCATCTCTGCAGGGAGGCTGCAGAGTCCACCAGTGTACACTGTGCATAGCGATCCCTCAAAAATGTGTGAGCCTGAGGGGAAAAGAAGGATTGTTTCACTCCTTGGTATGGTTGCTAGATTTTTTGTTTTTGCTGCGATCTCTTACAGGGTCGGGAAGTGTGTGGTATGTTGTGTGTTGTGGTGGTGTGTTCTGGTGTTCTGTGTTGTGGTGTATGTGGTTGTGTGTTGTGATATGTTATGATGGTGTGTTTTGTGTTGTGATGTGTCTTGTGGTGTGTTGTAGTGGTATATTATAGTGGTGTGTTGAGTATTGTGGTATGTGCTGTAGGTGTTGTGGTGTGTAGTGGGTTGCGTATAGTGTGTTGTGGTGTGTCATGTGTCGTGGTATGTAGTGTGTTGTGGTTTATGATGTGTATCGTAGTGCTGTGATGTGTTTGTATTGTGGTGTAGTGGTGTTTGTTGTGTTGGTACCCCCAAACTACCAAACTATCCATGCTATAATTTTTCCTCCACTGATCTCTGTCTTTTCCAACAATAACAGATTTATTTTCAAAAAGCAATTTCTCAATAACCTCCAAGACAATGACCATTTTTCAACTATGTCAGAAACCGATGATGATCTAATTTTCATGGCGGAAGCCTGAGGTAATTAATTATTGGTTAATCTAATAAATAGTGACTTTCCTGGCGTTCAGGAGGCACATGATTATAGTTGTGGAAAATGTTTTCAAATGCAACAGAAACCTGTTTTACGACATTAAATGGAAAAATCAACTAATCACACTTTCCATAATGGAACTTGTGTCGTTCCATAATGAAACTTGTGTCGTTCCATAATGGAACTTTTGTCTGAAACTACCTAGCAGACTTTCCATGGTGGAATTCATCGGGGGAACAACTTCCACCAACACGTTTTATCCGAGAACTTTTATGGGGTAAAGCTCACACCCAAATGTTCCAGGGTGTGAGTTTTGCTTCATAAACGTGAGATTATTTAGTCGGTGATGGTTCTCATAAAAATAGTCCATAATTAATAAACAGATTTACCAAAGAATATTTGTCAAAAAATATACAATTTTATACTTACAAATGTAAATATAATTAGAAATATGTATGCATATAAATATACAGGCAGAGACATAGATACACAATTAGAACAGTTTCTTGGTAGAAAGAATACAGATACTGTTAGTCTGAGGATAAAACACCTACCTGCAGTTCGTCGCACTGCTGCTGCTTGTTCCTGTTCACATTATTTAATCTCGTTATTTGCGCTTAACTGAAATTTAATTAGGAAGAGTCAAGGTTAAACGTTACATAACGAATATATAAATCCGGGTATTGTTTGCGATCGTTTAGAAATGGACATGTAAACACGCTAGAAAACAGTATGACTATCATGAAGAATGTTAATTTAAGGAGAAAACGCCGACAAAGTCTACGGATACCACCCGCCGCATTTCACTACCACATTCCCATCCTGTGCGTGGTAGTCCCAAGAGGTACATGTCCAGGGACTGGGCCCCAAAGTTCTGACAGCTGAACAAGGTACAAAGGTAATGAATTCACAAGTTACAAAAGTAATGAATCATGTAAGTAAGTAAATTTACTTACTTATGTTTATACGTGGTTACAGTCATGAACAAATTATAAAGTAATGAGCAATTCACAGATCCACACCCGGTCACAACTGTATTGAGCTATCAGTGCAAATATTAATTACTGGGTCACACACACACATACACACACAAATATGTGAGTCCACACACACACACGAGCGTACATACACACACGAGCACACGCACTCACGCATGTATGAGTACACAAATGCACACGCAAACAAGCACACACACACACACACACACACACACACACACACGCACACACACATACACACACACACACACACACACATCAGTGAAGACACGACACCAGGAGCACACACACGACCCCACAACACACAACACACACACACACACACACACACACACACACACACACACACACGTGGTAATGCTTTATTTACAGAGTGCAAAGTCAGAGTATTTTTTCCAGAATGGTCTGTGGATAAAATATTTTGACATATCTTGAACATTTCTGAGTGAGTTGTCTCTGAATTCATTAATTTCATCACACTCCAGTACATAATGACGCAGGGTGAGATATTTCGTTTTGTCTACATCTGGTGGAGGTGATTTAACCTGTCCAGATACTTATAACCCAGCCGGAGCCGGGCAGTAGTGACATCCAACAGTCTCCTTATTTTGTCGGATGCACCATAGACATGTGGTTCCTCCTGCATGATAGAATGATGATAGATGGACTGACTTGTGTCAATCTCCCCGAGTCTTAAGTCAATAAAATTCAGTTGAAGTTATTTTCGTATTATTGTTCTCAAACTGCTAACTGACAAGCCAAGATTGTAATCTACCAACTCTTTGAAAGCATACAGCTTAGCCAATTTATCAGTTCTATCATACATCTGAAGACCAATGTGAGATGGAATCCACAGCATATGTATTCTGACTCCACTGTTCACAATCTTACCATACCTGTATCTAGCTTCTGACACACGCATGCCACAACTGATACTTAATGAGTTGAAAGTATATATAGATGACAGAGAATCAGTTACAATTAAAGTGTCAATCTTAGATACATGGACGCATTTGAGTGCATGGAGTATGGCAAACAGTTCTGTTTGAAGGGTAGAGGCCCAGTTATTGATGAGTGCTCCAATTTTTTTATGAGAGCCATCACTCTGTATGACAACAGCAGCACTACCAGCTGCACCAGTAGACTGGTGAACAGAACCATCAACGAATATAATTTGTGTAAGAGTGTGCTGTGTGACTAAGTTATCAATACACCTTAAAAGGCATCATGTTTGGCTTCAAGGCGAAGCTTTGGTTGTGATTGAAGAAGTATTCTGGGGGGAAATGGAGGAATGGTAGGCTGGAATGGGGTAATATCCCATGGAGCAGAGAGGTGCCGTTGCTGCCTTATTTAACATAGATCATGTATCTGGTTCATGCGGAAGTCGGTTCACATTTGTTCGATCCATCTGGAGGGATGTTCACCACTGGTGAGGAAAACTTGGAGGGCTTTTCTGTCCAGGGGTTTGAATGGGCTTGCTTGAACATATTAGCGCCAATTAGGATATTTCTTTCAGTAACACGATCTCTGATGCTTGCAATATCAAGTTCTTTCCGCATATTTAAAATTTTGGAAGCACGGGAGCGTCTTAGAATGATCGTCATTGCTTCGTTCTGCAGTTTTTCCAGCCCTCCATCAAGCTTCCAGTCAGACACAAGAGCAAGTACTGGCGCAGCTTAATCAACCAATGATCAGCAGGATAAGCTATTTTCGTCACTTGTCCAGTCTTTTTAATTTTTCCTCCTTTCTGTCAACCTGTCTTCTGATTTTCTTCCTATTCTCGTGGCATGATAATGGTTCAGTAATTACTGAAATTTCATCAGAGATTCCCCCTCAAGTTAAATACAAATATGAACTGAGTGTCACACTAAAGAGCTCACATAGATTTAGCGCTTCACGTGCAAAATTATGTTAAATCTGATGTGTTGACTACTTACGTGAATTAAGTTGTCAATTTATTTGTCCAGAACAACTGTATCTTTTATGTATGTTAATTAATTGCAAAGTAATATATAACTTGGTGTAATAGGATATGTAATGTAGTTTAAATGTAGTGAAGGAAAGTTTCATGGTATATATTAAGTTAGCTACATAACTCAATTAACTGACAATATTTTAGTCGCGACTGTAAAATTTTGTAGAGGCTAATTCTTGATTTTATTTATTTTTTGCTAAAGTTGTTTTCTAAAAACATTAACATTGGTCTTGGGTATGATGACACAACATTCAGAACAAGTGTTTAGTGGGGCTACGTTTCGTTAAGGAATAAAGTTCATTAGACTCAATAATAGACTGGTGAGTAAATTATCTGTGAACAGTCTTACTTGCTGCTATGACGACTCTACATGTAATATTCGTCTCTTCTTTTTATTATGCAGTGATTTCACGAATTTTAAGAACTTCAACAAAAATGGACCAATCTATCAAGTAGCTTTAACATATTGTTTGACAGATATTTGAGAGAGAATGTTGGGAAACACCTTATGAGCATAGAAGAAAAATCTTGCTGAAATGCTACATAATTTGCATGTTCTTATTCACTGTGTGCTGATGTTGTGGGCGATCTAGCGCGCTTATGACATAACAAAGATTGGAAGTGAATTATTACAAGTCTTCAACAACCCTTGATAACTAGAGATAAATCTAAAAAATACAACAAAGTCATTTTCACAGGGAAACACATATTGTTCTTCTAAATTATGAAAATCATTTTTTCAGCCACTTGATTACAGGTAGCGTTTGGAAATATAATACAAAGAAAAGGTAAGCGTATTTGTACTTCCAGTTATGGTAGCCTAAAACAACAGTAAGATCGTTATTCCAGTTTGTAAAACATATACACACGTATATACATAGATATGAAATAACACACACACACTTAAATATTTTTTTTTCAACATGTCGGTCGTCTCCCACCTAGGCAGGGTGACCAAAAAAGAAAGAATATCCCCATAAAGAAAATACTTTCATCCGCATTCAACACTTTTACCTCAGTCATACATAATCACTGTGTTTGCAGAGGTGCTCAAATGCGACAGTTTAGATGTCCCTTCAACCTGCCAATATCCCAAACCCCTCGTTTAAAGTGCAGGCATTGTACTTCCCATTTCCAGGACTCAAGTCCGGCTATATAAAAATAACCGGTTTCCCTGAATCCCTTCACAAAATATTACCCTGCTCACACTCCAACAGCTCGTCAGGTCCCAAAAACCATTCGTCTCCATTCACTCCTATCTAACACGCTCACACATAGTTACTGGAAGTCCAAGCCCCTCGCCAACAAAACCTCCTTTACCCCTTCCCGCCAACCTCTTCGAGGACGACCCCTACCCCGCCTTCCTTACCCTACAGATTTATACGCTCTCCAAGTTATTCTACTTTGATCCATTCTCTCTAAATGACCAAACCACCTCAACAACCCCTCTTCATCCCTTTGAGTAATACTTTTAGTAACTCCACACCTCCTAATTTCCACACTCCGAATTCTCTGCATAATATTTACACTAAACATTGCCCTTAGGCAAGACATCTCCACTGCCTCCAGACGCCTCTTCGCTGCAGCATTTGCAACCCAAGCTTCACATCCATGTAAGAGAGTTGGTACCACTATTCTATAGTACATTCCCTTCTTTGCCTCATTGGATAACGTTTTTTTTTTGTCTCCACAGATACCTCAAAGCACCACTCACCTTTTTTCCTTCATCAATTCCATGGATAACGTCATCCTTCATAAACCATCCGATGACAAGTCAACTCACAAATATCTGAAAACATTTACTTCTTCAAATACTCCCTCTCTCCAATGTGATATCCAATTTTTATTTATTTAAATCGTTTGATACCCTCATCACCTTACTCTTATCTATGTTCACTTTCAACTTTCTACCTTTGCATACCCTCCACTAACCTTTGCAACTTTTCCTTAGAATCTCTCATAAGCACAGTATCATCAGCTAAAAGTAACTGTGTCAACTCCCATTCTGTATTTGATTCCCCATAATTTAATCCCACCCCTCTCTCCAACACCCTACCTTTTACTTCTTTTACAACTCCATCTATAAATATATTAAACAACAATGGTGACATTACACATCCCTGTCTAAGATCTACTTTTACCGGGAAGTAATCTCCCTCTCTTCTACACACCCTAACCTGAGTCTCACTATCCTCATTAAAACTCTTTTAAGTATTTAGTAACTACTACCTATTTCATACATATGCAACATCTGCCACATCGCTCCCCTATCCACTGCATCACATGCTTTCTCTAAATCCATAAATGCATTGAAAACTTCCCTACTTTTATCTAAATACTGTTCACATATATGCTTCTATGTAAACACTTGATCTACACATCCCCTACCCACTCTAAAACCTCATTGCTAATCTGCAATCCTACTGTCTGTATTACCTATAATTCTTTCAGTTTTTAACCCTACCGTACACTTTATCTGGTATACTCAATAAACTTTTTCCCTTATAATTTTTACAATCTCTTTTGCCCTTTATGTAAAGGAACTATACACGCTCTTTGCCAATCCCTAGGTTCCTTCCCCTCTTTCATACATTTATTATACAAAAATACCAACCACTCCAACACTGCTTTAACATTTCTATCATGAACCCGTCAGTTCCAGCTGCTTTACCCCCTTTCATTCTACGTAATGCCTCACACACCTCCACACTCACATCATGCTCTTCTTCACTCCTAAAAGATGGTATACCTCCCTGGCCAGAGCATGAAGTTACCACCTCCCTTTCTTCATCGACATTTAAAAGTTTCTCAAAATATTCCCGCCATCTACCCAATACCTCCAGTTACCCATCTACTAACTCCCCTACTCTGTTATTAACTGACAAATCCAGTCGTTTCCTAGACTTTCTTAACTTGTTTATCTCACTCCAAGATTTTTTTCTTATTTACAGCAAAATTTCTTGACAGTGCCTCA
>NW_027200131.1:0-24000 GCF_038502225.1 Cherax quadricarinatus | reverse complement strand
TTTTATGATATTAATATAGACATTTGGGGGTGGTTGTGAGAGTAAAAATGCGCAAGTAGAGGCAGTTTTCCGGACGCTTAAAGGTAACCGAGTGTTATGTTATGAAGGATAAAGATCCCAGAAAAGCTACTGTCTCAAGCGTATTCACTGACTTTACATTTCATCATGAAGCACAGTAAGTGGCCCTATTCCAGACTCCTAATGCTCACTTAGTGGCTCTTTTCCAGACTCCAAATATGTTAAGTAAAAGGACACAAATGTAACTAATGTGACATTTTACTGTGGCAACGTTTCGCTCTCCAGGAGCTTTGTCAAGGAAATGTTTCTGTTGCCTTTTATTGTCCTATCTGTGACATCGGTGGTTTAGTTGGTAAGAACTTCGTGTAAATGACGTGACGTCTGAATATAGACGTCCCGTCTAAACTGGGGATGTGGGGGGGGGCGATATTGGACTGGGGTGAGGTAGAGGGGAAACTTTGGTGGGGAAGTGGCAGGGGGAAACGTGAGTAATAGAAATCTACTGAGGCTTTTTTCCTAATCAATATTATCAGGTACATGGATAAAGTTTATCCAATACCAGAACTCTTCCAGCAAGTGTGTTACCTGAGGTCGCTTCCAGAGGTCACCGAACTCTTCCAGCAAGTGTGTTACCTGAGGTCGCTTCCAGAGGTCACCGAACTCTTCCAGCAAGTATGTTACCTGAGGTCGCTTCTAGAGGTCACCGAACTCTTCCAGCAAGTATGTTACCTGAGGTCGCTTCTAGAGGTCACCGAACTCTTCCAGCAAGTATGTTACCTGAGGTCGCTTCTAGAGGTCACCGAACTCTTCCAGCAAGTATGTTACCTGAGGTCGCTTCTAGAGGTCACCGAACTCTTCCAGCAAGTATGTTACCTGAGGTCGCTTCTAGAGGTCACCGAACTCTTCTAGCAAGTGTGTTACCTGAGGTCGCTTCTAGAGGTCACCGAACTCTTCTAGCAAGTGTGTTACCTGAGGTCGCTTCTAGAGGTCACCGAACTCTTCCAGCAAGTATGTTACCTGAGGTCGCTTCTAGAGGTCACCGAACTCTTCTAGCAAGTGTGTTACCTGAGGTCGCTTCTAGAGGTCACCGAACTCTTCCAGCAAGTATGTTACCTGAGGTCGCTTCTAGAGGTCACCGAACTCTTCTAGCAAGTGTGTTACCTGAGGTCGCTTCTAGAGGTCACCGAACTCTTCTAGCAAGTATGTTACCTGAGGTCGCTTCTAGAGGTCACCGAACTCTTCTAGCAAGTGTGTTACCTGAGGTCGCTTCCAGAGGTCACCGAACTCTTCTAGCAAGTATGTTACCTGAGGTCGCTTCCAGAGGTCACCGAACTCTTCCAGCAAGTATGTTACCTGAGGTCGCTTCCAGAGGTCACCGAACTCTTCTAGCAAGTATGTTACCTGAGGTCGCTTCCAGAGGTCACCGAACTCTTCTAGCAAGTATGCTACCTGAGGTCGCTTCCAGAGGTCACCGAACTCTTCCAGCAAGTATGTTACCTGAGGTCGCTTCTAGAGGTCACAGAACTCTTCCAGCAAGTATGTTACCTGAGGTCGCTTCTAGAGGTCACCGAACTCTTCTAGCAAGTGTGTTACCTGAGGTCGCTTCTAGAGGTCACCGAACTCTTCTAGCAAGTGTGTTACCTGAGGTCGCTTCTAGAGGTCACCGAACTCTTCTAGCAAGTGTGTTACCTGAGGTCGCTTCCAGAGGTCACCGAACTCTTCCAGCAAGTATGTTACCTGAGGTCGCTTCCAGAGGTCACCGAACTCTTCCAGCAAGTATGCTACCTGAGGTCGCTTCCAGAGGTCACTGCCCGTGCATCCTAGTCCCAGACCAGGCCTCCTGGTTGCTGGTCTGATCGATCAAACTGTTGGTGCCCGTCGTCTGTAGTCCAACACATGCATCAAAGCCCAGCTGATCAGGAACTAACTGGAGAAACTTTAGACAGCCAGAGGTTTGTTGACAACTCTCCCTTATGAGGCCTGGTCACAGACCGGGCCGCGGGGGCGTTGACCCCCGGAACTCTCTCCAGGTAAACTCCAGGTATGCCCGATGGGAAGACAATGTATGTCTGAAATTTCCCCCACACAGGACTAGACTAGTCAGGTATCGGATGTGAAAATTTAGATATCCGCGGATGTGGATGTGTTACTCATTTTGTGGATGCGGATGCATATGCGGATATCTGTTTACTGTAAAATTCGGATGCGGATGTAAAAAACTGTGCAGATATTCCGCGGATGCGGATATCCGATACATCTCTAGACTAGACTGCTTAAAATATGGCATTTCACCCTCCCAAACCTACTAGTCTCAACCTCTGCCCAACCTCACACACAACCCCATGTGTACACCTGCCTCCTACGCCACGCCATATGGATTTTTAATTAAAACAGCCACGGGGGTGAAACTACCGACAGTGTAACTTGCCCACATCAATTATAAAGACCAGATTAAAAATATACTGACTTAACCAAGGAAAAAGAGACGTCGTAACAATCTTACAGTATTTTAAACTACATTACGTGTTTACTGCAGAAAAGAAATATACTTATTATCATTCTCATTATTATCATTACTCAATAAAACAAAGGAACAATGGCGGGACTTTTGAGAGAAAAATGGCGACCGTTACGACCGTTGGCGAGCGACTGTTTAAATCTCTGGGGAAATTTTAAAAATGACGTTTTAACAGAAAAACTCTTTTAAAGGGGGAGGACTGATGACGTTAGTAAACGGCTTTTGATCCAAGTAACTGAAGCTAACTCCCTCACTTTACTTGGAACAAACCTGATTACTTGCCATTTCCCAGGTGCTGTGTGTCCTACATACCACCATAACGACAATACTGGACAGTGCCACTCATACTGTGAGTGACCACACCATTAAGGACAGTACTGGACAGTGCCACTCATACTGTGAGTGACCACACCATTAAGGACAGTACTGGACAGTGCCACTCATACTGTGAGTGACCACACCATTAAGGACAGTACTAGACAGTGGCACTCACCCTGTGAGTGACCACACCATTAAGGACAGTACTGGACAGTGGCACTCACCCTGTGAGTGACCACACCATTAAGGACAGTACTGGACAGTGCCACTCACCCTGTGAGTGACCCACTCCTGTCTGGACTCCAGCCACAATATCAAGCACGCAGGATAGTGCTGAGACTACTATCCTTGCGATGGCGACTTGTTCAAGTATTCGTTCCTTCCCAGGGGACGCTTTGAGAAGAACTTTACTTGCAACGAGTTATGCCATCTCTTGCTGATGAGTTTACCTGGAGAGAGTTTCGGGGGTCAACGCCCCCGCGGCCCGGTCTGTGACCAGGCCTCCTGGTGGATCAGCCCCTGATCAACCAGGCTGTTGCTGCTGGCTGCACGCAAACCAACGTACGAGCCACAGCCCGGCTGATCAGGAACTGACTTTAGGTGCTTGTCCAGTGCCAGCTTGAAGACTGCCAGGGGTCTGTTGGTAATCCCCCTTATGTGTGCTGGGAGGCAGTTGAACAGTCTCGGGCCCCTGACACTTATTGTATGGTCTCTTAACGTGCTAGTGACACCCCTGCTTTTCATTGGGGGGATGGTGCATCGTCTGCCAAGTCTTTTGCTTTCGTAGTGAGTGATTTTCGTGTGCAAGTTCGGTACTAGTCCCTCTAGGATTTTCCAGGTGTATATAATCATGTATCTCTCCCTCCTGCGTTCCAGGGAATACAGGTTTAGAAACCTCAAGCGCTCCCAGTAATTGAGGTGTTTTATCTCCGTTATGCGCGCCGTGAAAGTTCTCTGTACATTTTCTAGGTCGGCAATTTCACCTGCCTTGAAAGGTGCTGTTAGAGTGCAGCAATATTCCAGCCTAGATAGAACAAGTGACCTGAAGAGTGTCATCATGGGCTTGGCCTCCCTAGTTTTGAAGGTTCTCATTATCCATCCTGTCATTTTTCTAGCAGATGCGATTGATACAATGTTATGGTCCTTGAAGGTGAGATCCTCCGACATAATCACTCCCAGGTCTTTGACGTTGGTGTTTCGCTCTATTTTGTGGCCAGAATTTGTTTTGTACTCTGATGAAGATTTAATTTCCTCATGTTTACCATATCTGAGTAATTGAAATTTCTCATCGTTGAACTTCATATTGTTTTCCGCAGCCCACTGAAAGATTTGGTTGATGTCCGCCTGGAGCCTTGCAGTGTCTGCAATGGAAGACACTGTCATGCAGATTCGGGTGTCATCTGCAAAGGAAGACACGGTGCTGTGGCTGACATCCTTGTCTATGTCGGATATGAGGATGAGGAACAAGATGGGAGCTAGTACTGTGCCTTGTGGAACAGAGCTTTTCACCGTAGCTGCCTCGGACTTTACTCTGTTGACGACTACTCTCTGTGTTCTGTTAGTGAGGAAATTATAGATCCATCGACCGACTTTTCCTGTTATTCCTTTAGCACGCATTTTGTGCGCTATTACGCCATGGTCACACTTGTCGAAGGCTTTTGCAAAGTCTGTATATATTACATCTGCATTCTTTTTGTCTTCTAGTGCATTTAGGACCTTGTCGTAGTGATCCAATAGTTGAGACAGACAGGAGCGACCTGTTCTAAACCCATGTTGCCCTGGGTTGTGTAACTGATGGGTTTCTAGATGGGTGGTGATCTTGCTTCTTAGGACCCTTTCAAAGATTTTTATGATATGGGATGTTAGTGCTATTGGTCTGTAGTTCTTTGCTGTTGCTTTACTGCCCCCTTTGTGGAGTGGGGCTATGTCTGTTGTTTTTAGTAACTGAGGGACGACCCCCGTGTCCATGCTCCCTCTCCATAGGATGGAAAAGGCTCGTGATAGGGGCTTCTTGCAGTTCTTGATGAACACAGAGTTCCATGAGTCTGGCCCTGGGGCAGAGTGCATGGGCATGTCATTTATCGCCTGTTCGAAGTCATTTGGCGTCAGGATAACATCGGATAGGCTTGTGTTAATCAAATTTTGTGGCTCTCTCATAAAAAATTCATTTTGATCTTCGACTCTCAGTCTGGTTAGCGGCTTGCTAAAAACTGAGTCATATTGGGACTTGAGTAGCTCACTCATTTCCTTGCTGTCATCTGTGTAGGACCCATCTTGTTTAAGTAGGGGCCCAATACTGGACGTTGTTCTCGATTTTGATTTGGCATAGGAGAAGAAATACTTTGGGTTTCTTTCGATTTCATTTATGGCTTTTAGTTCTTCCCGCGATTCCTGACTCCTAAAGGATTCTTTTAGCTTAAGTTCGATGCTTGCTATTTCTCTGACCAGTGTCTCCCTACGCATTTCAGATATATTGACCTCTTTTAGCCGCTCTGTTATTCTTTTCCGTCGCCTGTAAAGGGAGCGCCTGTCTCTTTCTATTTTACATCTACTCCTCCTTTTTCTTAGAGGAATAAGCCTTGTGCATACATCGAGTGCCACCGAGTTAATCTGTTCTAGGCATAAGTTGGGGTCTGTGTTGCTTAGTGTATCTTCCCAGCTTATATCGGTTAGGACTTGGTTTACTTGGTCCCACTTTATGTTTTTGTTATTGAAGTTGAATTTGGTGAATGCTCCCTCGTGACTAGTCTCATTTTGTCGGTCTGGGGCTCCACGCATACATGTCTGAACCTCAATTATGTTGTGATCTGAGTATATTGTTTTTGATATGGTGACATTTCTTATCAGATCATCATTGTTAGTGAAGATGAGGTCTAGTGTATTCTCCAGTCTAGTAGGCTCTATTATTTGCTGGTTTAAATTGAATTTTGTGCAGAGATTTAAAAGCTCGTGTGAGTGTGAGTTTTCATCAGAGCTGCCTCCTGGTGTTATTACTGCAACAATATTATTTGCTATATTCCTCCATTTTAGGTGCCTTAAGTTGAAATCCCCCAGGAGCAAGATGTTGGGTGCAGGAGCTGGAAGATTTTCCAGACAGTGGTCAATTTTTAACAGCTGTTCCTGGAATTGCTGGGATGTTGCATCCGGAGGCTTGTAGACTACCACAATGACTAGGTTTTGGTTCTCGACCTTTACTGCTAAAACTTCCACTACATCATTTGAGGCATTAAGCAGTTCTGTGCAAACAAGTGACTCTGCAATGTACAGGCCAACCCCCCCCCCCTTTTGCCTGTTCACTCTGTCACATCTGTATAGGTTGTAACCTGGGATCCATATTTCGTTGTCCAAGTGATCCTTTATGTGGGTCTCAGTGAAAGCCGCGAACATTGCCTTTGCCTCTGCAAGCAGTCCACGGATGAAAGGTATTTTGTTGTTTGTTGCTGGCTTTAGACCCTGTATATTTGCAAAGAAGAATGTTATCGGACTGGTGGTATTGTTGGTACTGGGGGGGGGATTTTTTTTCCGGCATTAGTATCTGTATCTGTTGGTTTGGAGTGGAGGCCATCGACTGTGGTTCCACTCCAGGAATGACTGGATTTGGTGTACGATTTCTGCCATTTCCTGCCAGTTTTTTTTCCTTCCTGGCACTAAAAAACCTCTCCCTCTTGAGTGGCTGTGGCTACCCAGGTTTTCCCATGGCCTGGATGTTTTGTATCTTTTTGTCCCCTTTAGATGGTATGCCTGGCAATTTAAGTTATAGCACAGTCTTTCCTGTACTGAAGAGGTACACATTTCAGGGTGAAAAAGCTTACAGGAAGGGAGTTTGCATTTTCCTGTTGTCATATGGGCATGGCATTTTCTAGGGTGGTCATAGTTGCATGTCCCATCTGTTTTTCCAGATTTCCCATGCCAGCAGATACCAAGTGCATAGTATGTGCACAGGCTTGGTTTCCGCTTGCCTTGGGTTTCTGTGACTGTATTCCCTGTTGGTGCATGTTTCCCTGTCTTACTTCTATCCTCCCTAGCACCAACAATGGAGCTCCCACCAGTTGTTTTTGGTAATTTATCCTCAGTATTGCTATTGGAGTCCTCTTGTTTGCTATTTCCTGCGGTATTTCTAGTTTGCAATATTGGTTTTGTCTTATCTTTGACTACACTTGTTTCCCTACTATGGCTCCTGTCCCCTATGAGGTCATTTATATGTATTCCTTCCTGCGTATAATTCCCGACTACCTGGACAAAATCTCCAGCTTCACCATTACTGTCTCCCAGGACAGTATCTCCAGCTTCACCATTACTGTCTCCCAGGACAGTATCTCCAGCTTCACCATTTCTGTCTCCCAGGACAGCACCTCCAGCTTCACCATTACTGTCTCCCAGGACAGCACTAACAGCCCCACATTTACTGACTACCAGGACATCACTACTACCAGGACATCACTGACTACCAGGACATCGATTCCTGCTCCAGGAAGATCTTATTCTGACTGTGAAGCCACCAGCACCCATCAGTGACTTTGTCATGAACCAAGAATTACTGTATCGAACAGCCGAGTTGGGTACTCCTAGCAGAAGAGTATACCAGTTAGTAATTCCACAGTCACTAGTGAATGTAGCCTTACAGCTAGTTCACGACATACCAGGTGTTGCACACCCTGGTATGGATCGTTCAGTAAAACAAGCCAGATTGAAATACTTTTGGCCTCGAATGGCAACTGATATTTCTGAGTATGTTAAGAAATGTAGTGTCTGCATGCAACATAAAGGTAATGCTAATGGCCCTAATCCAATCCAAGTGTATCCAACCACTAGCGAACCTTGGGAAAGAGTTGCGCTAGATTTGTTAACTAATTTCCAATGTTCCCTCCAAGGCAACAAACATCTGTGTGTTATGGTAGACCATTTCACCAGATATTGTGAGTTAGTTCCTATTGCAGATAAGACTGCCGAGACAGTAGCTAAAGCGTTTAAAGAACGCATTATCTGCAGGCATACCACCCCTAAGTCCCTAGTAACAGATAATGGAGGTGAATTCTGTAATGAGATTCTTGAAAATTTGTGTACCTTGCACAAGATCTCTAAATCCACCATTGTTCATCATCATCCTGCCAGCAATGGGTTAGCGGAACGAACCAATAAGAAAGTACTTGATGTCTTGAGAGCCACTATCTATCCCAACAGTGAAACTTGGGATAAAGTTATACCTGATGTGCAGTGTGCTATAAATTCTGCTTACAATGTTTCTATAGGTGACACTCCACATTATGCATTGTACGGTGTAGATAAACGTTTGCCTTATGAGTTGTTATATTCTAATCCGAAACCAAATTACAACCCTGATGATTTCATAGCAACTCGTACCAGCATGGCTCAAAGTGTTTTTAGAAGAATCCGTGAAACACTTCATAAATCAACAGCAGAATTTACAAGAGTCGCAAACACTCGAGCAAAGCCATCGAAAATCAAAGTAGGTTCGAGAGTTATGCTGACTAACTTTAACAAAACGTCTGCAATGCCAAAGCTTGATCAAAAGTTTGTTGGTCCTTATCGAGTAGTTGAACATATCACTGGTAATAAGTATATGGTTAGAGAAATAGTACTGGTCAATATAAAGAATCGCGTTTAGATCATATGAAGTTAGTATGTGATGATAATGATGTTCCAACCCAGACTAATGTGACAGACTCTGACAATCCTCCTGATCCTGTACTCTCTTCCTCTGATACTCAGTCAGACGATCAACCTGAATGTCGTTATTCCCTACGTACACGACAGGTATTGAGAAACCCTCAAGTATCATTTGTTACTTCCAATTCAGATTTGCCTCAAATACAGCATGAGTTAGCCAATGCTGCAGAGTTTGATCCTCCCAGAGATGACACCCATTCTGCATATGTCAATCTTACCCTAGCAGAGTTGGGGTTAAATGTAAGTAACCTGTATAGATGAATAATTGCAGTATCAACTTATCAGTATTCAAGAATTTTTTTTTTAGTGTTCACGTTCTCTCCGAATTCTGAGAGTTAACAGTCTAGATTTGAGTGCACCGAATCTGCTTTCTGTTAAACACTCTTTCTTTGTATATATTCCTTCCTCAGAATCCGTAGATCACATGAATACAGATCGATCGATCAAATTTTTTTTTTATCACTGTGTAATCCCAACGTTGAGTTTCATTCAATGAGTTGTGCTATATTATACCTTGTATTGCATTACAGTTTCAGTTACGTAAGCTTCCATTCCAATGTTCTACTTATGTATGTTATAATGTTCAATTGTTGTGTACTTTGACATTGTATAGAATCAGCCCAAGCCGTACACCTGCCATCTCTAGTTTGTATTAGTTGTATGTCGGGACGACATACGTTAGCGTCGCCGAGCTCTCAGTAGTAGTAACCAGTTACCAGTAACCAGTGTATCAGTAGATGACTCACTACCAACCGTCTCTGCATGAATCACTGGCTGTATTCATACTGTTGCTGACCTAGCAGGATTTCAAGCGCCCCCTCGCCCATGGGCACTCCTCAGTCAGTCTAGCCAAGGGGCAGAGAGAGGCAGGTTCGGCTGTGGCGCCCTTCCACATACTTCAGTTACAATATACGTACTTCCAGCCTACGTGAGTAATTTTACCCAATCCACGTGTTCGAATCCCACATGATACTCACCCTGTGAGTGACCACACCATTAAGGACAGTACTGGACAGTGCCACTCACCCTGTGAGTGACCACACTATTAAGGACAGTACTGGACAGTGCCACTCACCCTATGAATGACCACACTATTAAGGACAGTACTGGACAGTGCCACTCATACTGTGAGTGACCACACTATTAAGGACAGTACTGGACAGTGCCACTCACCCTATGAGTGACCACACCATTAAGGACAGTACTGGACAGTGCCACTCATACTGTGAGTGACCACACCATTAAGGACAGTACTAGACAGTGGCACTCACCCTGTGAGTGACCACACCATTAAGGACAGTACTGGACAGTGCCACTCACCCTATGAGTGACCACACTATTAAGGACAGTACTGGACAGTGCCACTCATACTGTGAGTGACCACACTATTAAGGACAGTACTGGACAGTGCCACTCACCCTATGAGTGACCACACCATTAAGGACAGTACTGGACAGTGTCACTCACCCTATGAGTGACCACACCATTAAGGACAGTACTGGACAGTGGCACTCACCCTGTGAGTGACCACACCATTAAGGACAGTACTGGACAGTGCCACTTACCCTGTGAGTGACCACACCATTAAGGACAGTACTGGACAGTGGCACTCACCCTGTGAGTGACCACACCATTAAGGACAGTACTAGACAGTGCCACTCATTCTGAGTGACCACACCATTAAGGACAGTACTGGACAGTGGCACTCACCCTGTGAGTGATCACACCATTAAAGACAGTACTAGACAGTGTCACTCACCCTGTGAGTGACCACACCATTAAGGACAGTACTAGACAGTGGCACTCACCCTGTGAGTGACCACACTATTAAGGACAGTACTGGACAGTGCCACTCACCCTGTGAGTGACCACACTATTAAGGACAGTACTGGACAGTGGCACTCACCCTGTGAGTGACCACACTATTAAGGACAGTACTGGACAGTGCCACTCACCCTGTGAGTGACCACACTATTAAGGACAGTACTAGACAGTGGCACTCACCCTGTGAGTGACCACACCATTAAGGACAGTACTGGACAGTGGCACTCACCCTGTGAGTGACCACACCATTAAGGACAGTACTAGACAGTGGCACTCACCCTGTGAGTGACCACACCATTAAGGACATTACTAGACAGTGGCACTCACCCTGTGAGTGACCAAACCATTAAGGACATTACTAGACAGTGGCACTCACCCTGTGAGTGACCAAACCATTAAGGACAGTACTAGACACTGGCACTCACCCTGTGAGTGACCACACCATTAAGGACAGTACTGGACAGTGCCACTCACCCTGTGAGTGACCACACCATTAAGGACAGTGGCACTCACCCTGTGAGCGACGACACCATTAAGGACAGTACTGGACAGTGGCACTCACCCTGTGAGTGACCACACCATTAAGGACAGTACTGGACAGTGCCACTCACCCTGTGAGTGACCACACTATTAAGGACAGTACTGGACAGTGGCACTCATCCTGTGAGTGACCACACCATTAAAGACAGTACTGGACAGTGGCACTCATCCTGTGAGTGACCACACTATTAAGGACAGTACTGGACAGTGGCACTCACCCTGTGAGTGACCACACTATTAAGGACAGTACTAGACAGTGCCACTCACCCTGTGAGTGACCAAGCCATTAAGGACAGTACTGGACAGTGGCACTCATCCTGTGAGTGACCACACTATTAAGGACAGTACTGGACAGTGCCACTCATCCTGTGAGTGACCACACTATTAAGGACAGTACTGGACAGTGCCACTCATCCTGTGAGTGACCACACCATTAAGGACAGTACTAGACAGTGGCACTCATCCTGTGAGTGACCACACTATTAAGGACGGTACTGGACAGTGCCACTCATCCTGTGAGTGACCACACCATTAAGGACAGTACTGGACAGTGCCACTCACCCTGTGAGTGACCACACCATTAAGGACAGTACTAGACAGTGGCACTCATCCTGTGAGTGACCACACCATTAAGGACAGTACTAGACAGTGCCACTCATCCTGTGAGTGACCACACCATTAAGGACAGTACTGGACAGTGCCACTCATCCTGTGAGTAACCACACCATTAAGGGCAGTACTAGACAGTGCCACTCATCCTGTGAGTGACCACACCATTAAGGACAGTACTGGACAGTGCCACTCATCCTGTGAGTGACCACACCATTAAGGACAGTACTAGACAGTGCCACTCATACTGTGAGTGACCACACCATTAAGGACAGTACTGGACAGTGCCACTCATCCTGTGAGTGACCACACCATTAAGGACAGTACTAGACAGTGCCACTCATACTGTGAGTGACCACACCATTAAGGACAGTACTGGACAGTGCCACTCATACTGTGAGTGACCACACCATTAAGGACAGTACTGGACAGTGCCACTCATCCTGTGAGTAACCACACCATTAAGGGCAGTACTAGACAGTGCCACTCATCCTGTGAGTGACCACACCATTAAGGACAGTACTGGACAGTGCCACTCATCCTGTGAGTGACCACACCATTAAGGACAGTACTAGACAGTGCCACTCATACTGTGAGTGACCACACCATTAAGGACAGTACTGGACAGTGCCACTCATACTGTGAGTGACCACACTATTAAGGACAGTACTGGACAGTGCCACTCATCCTGTGAGTGACCACACTATTAAGGACAGTACTGGACAGTGGCACTCATCCTGTGAGTGACCACACTATTAAGGACAGTACTGGACAGTGGCACTCATCCTGTGAGTGACCACACTATTAAGGACAGTACTGGACAGTGCCACTCATCCTGTGAGTGACCACACCATTAAGGACAGTACTGGACAGTGCCACTCATACTGTGAGTGACCACACCATTAAGGACAGTACTAGACAGTGGCACTCATACTGTGAGTGACCACACCATTAAGGACAGTACTGGACAGTGCCACTCATACTGTGAGTGACCACACTATTAAGGACAGTACTGGACAGTGCCACTCATCCTGTGAGTGACCACACCATTAAGGACAGTACTGGACAGTGCCACTCATCCTGTGAGTGACCACACCATTAAGGACAGTACTGGACAGTGCCACTCATCCTGTGAGTGACCACACCATTAAGGACAGTACTAGACAGTGCCACTCATACTGTGAGTGACCACACCATTAAGGACAGTACTGGACAGTGCCACTCATCCTGTGAGTGACCACACCATTAAGGACAGTACTGGACAGTGCCACTCATACTGTGAGTGACCACACCATTAAGGACAGTACTAGACAGTGGCACTCACCCTGTGAGTGACCACACCATTAAGGACAGTACTGGACAGTGCCACTCATACTGTGAGTGACCACACCATTAAGGACAGTACTGGACAGTGCCACTCATACTGTGAGTGACCACACCATTAAGGACAGTACTGGACAGTGCCACTCATACTGTGAGTGACCACACCATTAAGGACAGTACTGCACAGTGCCACTCATCCTGTGAGTGACCACACCATTAAGGACAGTACTGCACAGTGCCACTCACCCTGTGAGTGACCACACCATTAAGGACAGTACTGGACAGTGCCACTCACCCTGTGAGTGACCACACCATTAAGGACAGTCATATTTTTTAGTTATCTCAATTTGTTAAAAAAACCTATAAATTGAGATTCGAAATCTAGAAGATGGAGGGATGGAGTGGAGGTGTGGAGGGGAGGTGTGGAGTGGAGGTGTGGAGTGGAGGTGTGGAGTGGAGGTGTGGAGTGGAGGTGTGGAGTGGTGTGGAGTGGAGGTGGAGGGATGGAGTGGAGTGGAGGTGTGGAGTGGAGGTGGAGGGGTGTAGTGGAGGTGGAGGGATGTAGTGGAGGTGTGGAGTGGAGGGATGGAGTGGAGGTGTGGAGTGGAGGTGTGGAGTGGAGGCGTGGAGTGGAGGTGGATGAGTGGAGGTGGAGGGATGGAGTGGAGGTGGAGAGTGGAGGTGGAGGGATGGAGTGGAGGTCGAAGTGTGGAGTGGAGGCGTGGAGTGGAGGTGGAGGGGTGGAGTGGAGGGATGGAGTGGAGGTGGAGGTGTGGAGTGGAGGGAGTGGAGGGGTGGAGTGGAGGTGGAGGGATGGAGTGGAGGTGGAGGTGTGGAGTGGAGGTGGAGGGGTGGAGTGGAGGTGTGGAGTGGAGGTGTGGAGTGGAGGTGGAGGGGTGGAGTGGAAGTGGAGGCATGAGTTGGAGTTGGAGAGGCGAAGTGGAGGTGCAGGTTGGAGGGGAGGTGGAGGGGTGGAGTGGAGGTGGAGGGTGGAGGTGGAGGGGTGGAGTGGAGGTGGAGGGGTGGAGTGGAGGTACAGGGTGGAGGTGGAGGGGAGGTGGAGGGGTGGACTGGAGGTGCAGGGTGGAGGTGGAGGGGTGGAGTGGAGGTGGAGGGGTGAAGTGGAGGTACAGGGTGGAGTGGAGGTGGAGGGGAGGTGCAGGGTGGAGTGAAGGTGGAGGGGAGGTGGAGGGGTGGAGTGAAGGTGGAGTGTAGGTGCAGGGGTGGAGTGGAGTGGAGGTGCAGGGGTGGAGTGGAGGTGGAGGGGTGGAGTGGAGGTGCAGGGTGAAGTGGAGGTGCAGGGGTGAAAGGGAGGTGGAGGGGTGGAGGGGAGGTGCAGGGCTGGAGCGGAGGTGGAGGGGAGGTGCAGGGGTGGAGGGGAGGTGCAGGGGTGGAGGGGAGGTGCAGGGGTGGAGGGGAGGTGCAGGGGTGGAGTGGAGAAGAGGCAATGTGGTCAACATAAGGATATTGCTTGTTATGACTGTGACCATCCATTGTTGCACCTCACCCGTCAACCACACCTACCCACCCGTCAGAACTGTCAACTACACCTACCTCATCCGTCAACTACACCTACCTCACCCGTCAACTACACCTACCTCACCCGTCAACCACACCTACCCACCCGTCAGAACTGTCAACTACACCTACCTCACCCGTCAACTACACCTACCTCACCCGTCAACTACACCTACCTCACCCGTCAACTACACCTACCTCACCCGTCAACTACACCTACCTCACCCGTCAACTACACCTACCTCACCCGTTAACTACACCTACCTCACCCGTCAACTACACCTACCTACTATCACTTAACTCCCTCACCCAATGTTGTCAAAATTAACCTTTGCTTTCACTGTGTAACTGTCAAACAGCAGAAGGTAGCAGGACACTGCTGTCTAGCCCTTTGACTGTTTTGTTCGTATATATACGTCTTAAGTGCCACTAGACGTATTAATACGCGTAAATTCTATCGGCTTCAAATCAAGCAGAAGAAAGCTGGTAGGCCCACATGTGAGACAAAGGGTCTGTGTGGTCAGTGTGCACCACAAAAAAAATCCTGCAGCATGCAGTGCATGAGAAAAAAAACTGACCCTTTTTTTGGATTAAAACGCCGAGTTTGAGGTGTGTTTTTGTATAGTATTTATCATTGTATTCTCGTTTTCATGGTATCACGTGATAAAATGGAAAACATATTACAGAAATAGAGATGATTTTGATTAGTTTCACGATGAAAACGACCTTGAAATTGAGCTCAAAGTAGCGGAAATGTTTGATTTTTACCAATGTTCAGGAGTAAATAAATTACACCACACGTCTGATACACGTCAACTTGGGAGTCGAATATTCTTTCACTAGTGCACTGATATTATTTATACCATTTTTACAATAATGCAGTAGTCTGCATAATAGTAAATCTTCTACTTTTTGTATAAATAAAAAATCAAAATAGAAAGCAATAGTAATATAAGAGGGGCCCAGAGACGTGACTAATAAACAGAGGATATGTTATTTTAGTGCCAATAATGTCTACATTGTTTATTCTGGACCCTATTTTGAAATTGGCATCTTTTTTAATTTGGGTGAAATTGGCCAAATTGCCAATTTCTGGCCACTTTATTAGGTAGTTCAAATCGGTAAATGGGCGGTTTCTTGTACTCAACTGATAGGAAAAATGGAGTTCTAAAGAAATAGCTATGGGTTTGGTCAACTGGAACAACGGAATTGGCCAAAAACAGGGCTCAAAGTCGGCAAAATCGCCAATGCGTATATGTCGCTGAGACCGCTAACTTTGCGGGAGCGTAATTCCTGAGTTTTCGACCAAATTTCGTACTTTTGGTGTCATTATCATCGGGAAAAGATTCTCTATCATTTCATAAGAATTTTTTTTTTCCAAAAATTTTGCGACATAGAATGACAGTTTCAGAAAGGGGCTTCCTTTAACACACTGCTGTCTAGATACTGTCAATGCTTCCTTTAACACACTGCTGTCTAGATACTGTCAATGCAACCTTTAACACACTGCTGTCTAGATACTGTCAATGCAACCTTTAACACACTGCTGTCTAGATACTGTCAATGCAACCTTTAACACACTGCTGTCTAGATACTGTCAATGCTTCCTTTAACACACTGCTGTCTAGATACTGTCAATGCTTCCTTTAACACACTGCTGTCTAGATACTGTCAATGCAACCTTTAACACACTGCTGTCTAGATACTGTCAATGCAACCTTTAACACACTGCTGTCTAGATACTGTCAATGCTTCCTTTAACACACTGCTGTCTAGATACTGTCAATGCAACCTTTAACACACTGCTGTCTAGATACTGTCAATGCAACCTTTAACACACTGCTGTCTAGATACTGTCAATGCAACCTTTAACACACTGCTGTCTAGATACTGTCAATGCAACCTTTAACACACTGCTGTCTAGATACTGTCAATGCAACCTTTAACACACTGCTGTCTAGATACTGTCAATGCAACCTTTAACACACTGCTGTCTAGATACTGTCAATGCAACCTTTAACACACTGCTGTCTAGATACTGTCAATGCAACCTTTAACACACTGCTGTCTAGATACTGTCAATGCTTCCTTTAACACACTGCTGTCTAGATACTGTCAATGCATCCTTTAACACACTGCTGTCTAGATACTGTCAATGCAACCTTTAACACACTGCTGTCTAGATACTGTCAATGCAACCTTTAACACACTGCTGTCTAGATACTGTCAATGCAACCTTTAACACACTGCTGTCTAGATACTGTCAATGCAACCTTTAACACACTGCTGTCTAGATACTGTCAATGCAACCTTTAACACACTGCTGTCTAGATACTGTCAATGCTTCCTTTAACACACTGCTGTCTAGATACTGTCAATGCATCCTTTAACACACTGCTGTCTAGATACTGTCAATGCAACCTTTAACACACTGCTGTCTAGATACTGTCAATGCAACCTTTAACACACTGCTGTCTAGATACTGTCAATGCTTCCTTTAACACACTGCTGTCTAGATACTGTCAATGCATCCTTTAACACACTGCTGTCTAGATACTGTCAATGCTTCCTTTAACACACTGCTGTCTAGATACTGTCAATGCTTCCTTTAACACACTGCTGTCTAGATACTGTCAATGCTTCCTTTAACACACTGCTGTCTAGATACTGTCAATGCATCCTTTAACACACTGCTGTCTAGATACTGTCAATGCATCCTTTAACACACTGCTGTCTAGATACTGTCAATGCTACCTTTAACACACTGCTGTCTAGATACTGTCAATGCAACCTTTAACACACTGCTGTCTAGATACTGTCAATGCATCCTTTAACACTCCTGTCTACATACTGTCAATGCTTCCTTTAACACACTGCTGTCTAGATACTGTCAATGCATCCTTTAACACTCCTGTCTACATACTGTCAATGCTTCCTTTAACACACTGCTGTCTAGATACTGTCAATGCTTCCTTTAACACACTGCTGTCTAGATACTGTCAATGCATCCTTTAACACTCCTGTCTACATACTGTCAATGCTACCTTTAACACACTGCTGTCTAGATACTGTCAATGCTTCCTTTAACACACTGCTGTCTAGATACTGTCAATGCATCCTTTAACACTCCTGTCTACATACTGTCAATGCTTCCTTTAACACACTGCTGTCTAGATACTGTCAATGCAACCTTTAACACACTGCTGTCTAGATACTGTCAATGCATCCTTTAACACACTGCTGTCTAGATACTGTCAATGCTTCCTTTAACACACTGCTGTCTACATACTGTCACTGCTACCTTTAACACACTGCTGTCTACATACTGTCACTGCTACCTTTAACACACTGCTGTCTACATACTGTCACTGCTACCTTTAACACACTGCTGTCTAGATACTGTCAATGCAACCTTTAACACACTGCTGTCTACATACTGTCAATGCTTCCTTTAACACACTGCTGTCTAGATACTGTCAATGCTACCTTTAACACACTGCTGTCTTCATAACAGGAAGCAGTCAACGGGAAACACTACCTCTCCACTGACTGACCATCATTATCTCTTCCCCTGGGTTCACCTGCACCACATAACACCTACATATGCTCAAAGATACATCTTTCCCTCGGGTTACTAAGCCCCGGGGTGGGACCCTGGAGGGTTAGTAGCACAGGATACCCCAAGGCAAAGTTATGAGGTTCATTGTCGTTAGGGTTATTCCTGTTATCCCCTGGGGATACAACCTACAGCAGTCGTGTAAACAGTTGTGTAAGTATTTACTGCTAGATGAACAGTGACGGGAGACTTGTGGATACGTCTTGCTCCATCTGGGAATCGAACCTGCGTTCTTTTGGTTATCTGAACGGTCTACCACTGCGCTACAAGACGCTGGTCTTGCAAGTACCTCAGGTCACTGGTCGTAAAGATTAAAGAACCTAACAGTAGAAAGTGTACACCCACCCACTCTCTCTCTCTCTCTCTCTCTCTCTCTCTCTCTCTCTCTCATCGTTCTTTTGTTTATCTTAGGACCAAAATCTTGTTTCCAGTGACTCGGTGCAAACATGTCTGTTTGCACAGAGCATTTATAGACAACTAATAGTTCTGGAGCATTTATAGACAACTAATAGTTCTGGAGCATTTATAGACAATTAACAGTTCTGGATCATTTACAGACAATTAACAGTTCTGGAGCATTTACAGACAACTAACAGTTCTGGAGCATTTACAGACAACTAACAGTTCTGGAGCATTTACAGACAACAGTTCTGGAGCATTTACAGACAACAGTTCTGGAGCATTTACAGAATTTACAGTTCTGGAGCATTTACAGACAACTAACAGTTCTGGAGCATTTACAGACAACAGTTCTGGAGCATTTACAGACAATTAACAGTTCTGGAGCATTTACAGACAACTAACAGTTCTGGAGCATTTACAGACAACTAACAGTTCTGGAGCATTTACAGACAACAGTTCTGGAGCATTTACAGACAACAGTTCTGGAGCATTTACAGACAACAGTTCTGGAGCATTTACAGACAACTAATAGTTCTGGAGCATTTACAGACAATTAACAGTTCTGGAGCATTTACAAACAACTAACAGTTACAGTTCTGGAGCATTTACAAACAGTTCTGGACAACTAACAGTTCTGGAGCATTTTTCAGCACAACAACAGTTGTGAAACTAACAGTTCTGGAGCATTTACAGACAACAGTTCTGGATCATTTACAGACAATTAACAGTTCTAGAGCATTTACAGACAATTTACAGTTCTGGAGCATTTACAGACAACTAACAGTTCTGGAGCATTTTCACACAACAGTTGTGAATCATGTTCCAACAGTCCAGGATAATTTTCACACACAAAAAACACACTATTTGATCACTTCCAGACAAAAATAAGAGTCGTGGATCACTTTCACTGAGTAAAACAGTAATAGGGGATGATGGTCCGCAGGGAGGTATCCCCTTGAGGATGAATCAGCAAGGAAGGAGGGGGAGGGAGGGAGTGATGTAGAGGGATAGAGGACGTAAAGAATAAAGACTAGAGGGAGAAAAGGGAAGGATTACTGGGAGGGAATAAAGGAATTGAAGGAGTGATGGAAAGAGCACACACAGTAAGGTCCGGGGGTCGATGCCCGGTACGGCTGGAAACATTAGGACATGGTTCCTTAATATACCTGATGTCAAATGTTTATCTATCAGTAAAATGGGAACTTGGGTGTTAGTGGACTGGTATGGGTCGCATCCTGGGACAAAATTGATCTAATTTGCGGGAAATGTTCAGCATAACAAGACTTTGTATATAGCAGTATGTCACTGATGTCAGCTATGATCTGTATACCTTGTACAGGTACTTGTAGTAAGTAAATGTACTTGTAATAAGTAAATATGATTATTATTATTATCAATGGAAGATACTGGGGAGGGATGAAAGATATGGAGTAAGGATGGAGAGACTGAGAGAAGGGGGTAGAACATGGGGAAGATATGGAGGTCATGGGGAAGACAGAGAGGGTATGGGGAAGACAGAGAGGGCATAGAGGGCAAGATATGGGGAAGACAGTCAGAGGGCATGGGGAAGACAGAGGGCATGGGGAAGACAGAGGACATGGGGAAAACAGAGAGGGCATGGGGAAGAGACAGAGGGCATGGGGAAGACAGAGGGCATGGGGAAGACACAGGGGGCATGGGGAAGACACAGGGCATGGGGAAGACAGAGAGGGCATGGGGAAGACAGAGGGCATGGGGAAGACAGAGGGCATGGGGAAGACAGAGAGGTCATGGGGAAGACAGAGGGCATGGGGAAGACACAGAGGGCATGGGGAAGGAATAGAGAATACGGAGGGAGGGTGAGATATGAAGGGAAGTTAAGAGGGGAGAAGGGAGTTAAGAGGGGACAGAGAGGGAAAGAACCGACCCCTCCTAAGTGGCCAGAACTGCTGTCCAGCCCTGCAAATTGGCAGAATCTAATGGCTTCAAATGGGTCGAGGGGGAGAGGAAAACTATAAGAGATCAAATGTACACAACACCAACACCATCCCCAGTAACACCTCCTCTACCACCTGTAACATCTCCACCAAAACCTGCAACACCTCCACCACCTGCAACACCACCACCACCTGCAACACCACCACCACCACCTGCAGTACTACCACCTGCAACACCTCCACCACCTGCAACACCACCACCACCTGCAACACCACCACCACTTGCAACACCACTACCACCTGCAACACCACCACCACCTGCAACACCATTACCTGCAACACCATCACCTGCAACATCACCACCACCACCTGCAACACCTCCACCACCACCTGCAACACCACCACCACCACCTGCAACACCACCACCACCACCTGCAACACCACCACCACCACCTGCAACACCACCACCACCACCACCTGCAACACCACCACCACCACCTGCAACACCACCACCACCACCTGCAACACCTCCACCACCACCTGCAACACCACCACCACCTGCAACACCATCACCACCTGCAACACCATCACCACCTGCAGCACCATCACCACCTGCAACATCACCACCACCACCTATATCAGTACTTTCAACATTCCCTCTGCATTCTGATGCCATGTCTTCAGAGTTGCAAGCCTGTCACCGGTCCCTCCTAGGCCTGCACCACCTACCATAACTCACCTGCACCACCTACCATAACTCACCTGCACCACCTGCCATAACTCACCTGCACCACCTGCCATAACTCGCCTGCACCACCTACCATAACTCACCTGCACCACCTACCATAACTCACCTGCACCACCTGCCATAACTCACCTGCACCACCTGCCATAACTCGCCTGCACCACCTGCCATAACTCGCCTGCACCACCTGCCATAACTCACCTGCACCACCTACCATAACTCACCTGCACCACCTACCATAACTCACCTGCACCACCTGCCATAACTCACCTGCACCACCTGCCATAACTCACCTGCACCACCTACCATAACTCACCTGCACCACCTGCCATAACTCACCTGCACCACCTGCCATAACTCGCCTGCACCACCTGCCATAACTCGCCTGCACCACCTGCCATAACTCGCCTGCACCACCTGCCATAACTCGCCTGCACCACCTGCCATAACTCACCTGCACCACCTGCCATAACTCACCTGCACCACCTGCCATAACTCACCTGCACCACCTGCCATAACTCGCCCACCTACCATAACTCGCCTGCACCACCTGCCTGCACCACCTACCATAACTCCCCTGCACCACCTGCCATAACTCACCTGCACCACCTGCCATAACTCACCTGCACCACCTGCCATAACTCACCTGCACCACCTGCCATAACTCACCTGCACCACCTGCCATAACTCACCTGCACCACCTGCCATAACTCACCTGCACCACCTACCATAACTCACCTGCACCACCTACCATAACTCACCTGCACCACCTGCCATAACTCACCTGCACCACCTGCCATAACTCACCTGCACCACCTGCCATAACTCACCTGCACCACCTACCATAACTCACCTGCACCACCTACCATAACTCACCTGCACCACCTACCATAACTCGCCTGCACCACCTACCATAACTCGCCTGCACCACCTACCATAACTCACCTGCACCACCTACCATAACTCACCTGCACCACCTACCATAACTCACCTGCACCACCTGTCATAACTCACCTGCACCACCTACCATAACTCGCCTGCACCACCTACCATAACTCACCTGCACCACCTGCCATAACTCGCCTGCACCACCTACCATAACTCACCTGCACCACCTGCCATAACTCGCCTGCACCACCTACCATAACTCACCTGCACCACCTGCCATAACTCACCTGCACCACCAACTCCAAGGCTGAGGGACTGATCCCCTCATCTTTTGTACATAATTCTTCACATTATGTCCTTGTATTGATAATACCACTAATTGGCAAAACGTCTATAAATAAAGATACCCAGATGTTTCACATGTGTTTAATCTTTCATCATCAATATGCGTTGATTATATCTCTCACCTCCTGTCTTCCACGCAACTGACTAGTACAGGAACACAAGAGGACTGGAATCCCCTAGAGATGCAAGAAGGTAACAGCAGATTAAAAACTTTGAAGAGCCCATAATGCCCCTTCTTCGTAGTGGCCCTGAGAGAGGGGTCACCTATTACTTCCCTCATTCATCTACCCTCGATTTCAGCTCCCCTTTCCTTACTACGGGGCCAGGGGAGGGGAAGGACAAGGCAATTACTACCCCAGAGTGGCTAACACTGTCAGCGTACTTGTACTGATGCAGAAGAGGAAATACAGACCAGGTAGGATGTGGGAGGTGGAGGGGTGGGGATTACAGGGGGAAATGGGGGCCGTGGTGAGGAAGGTGTGGTGAAGGGGAGGGGGGGCAAGGAAGGAGGGGGCAAGGATGGTAACAGTCACCGTAGCAATGTTGTGTTGTGTTGTCTGACATGTTCGTGTCTTTATATTGTATTTTCGAGCCTCCGCTCTTGGAATAAGTGAGAGGGTGTTAGTTTGGGAAAGATTCTTCAGGAGACAGGACAAGTGTTTCCTGACGCGGGTCTTAGTCATATGATGATCCTCCACTGGAGCTTTTGGTCATCAGATCAAGGCCTTCCACTGGTTTACCCGTCTCCCCCCTCTAAAGATTAAGGTTATAATTATAACCACATTAAGTTATGTTGTTACATTATTCCTGACCTCCCGGGTCTTATCGTACCGAGTATGGTCCACTCCCATCACTGTCTCATGCAGGTTGTCCAGTTGTCGGACCATCAACCGACTAAAGAACTACTTCCTAACATACTTGTGACACATTCGTATTTCTAGAAAAAACAAAGTCACAATACCGTGACTGGAACAATACACAAATAACCCGCACATAGGAGAGAGCAGCTAACAACGACGTTTCGGTCCGACTTGGACCACTTACAAGTCACACTGACACACGATGGTGAGAGTATATGTACTGGTTCCCTCAACCGCATGTGTTAGCTTCACTTGTAAATGGTCTAAGTCGGACCGAAACGTCGTCATAAGTTTCTCTCTCCCATGTTCGGGTTATTTGTCTCTCTAGCTTCATCTTTGCCCTTTATCCGCAGTTCCTTTCTTTCAGTCTGCCTGTTTTATCGAGTCCTCTGTAAGTTATAACCAAGCCTGCATACTTCTCACTTTATGTTGTAAGGTTTAGTTCCACTGGTGTTTCTTTGTAAAGCATACCTCTTAACTCCCTGACTAGTTTCCTAGTGAAATCTTAACTTTCTCTAGTTTCTGGATACGTTTATTTTGATGAGGGGGCTCTATGGTGGTACTGCGTACACGTGACAGATCTGGCATGCGTCATGCACTGGTTAACTGACAGATGAGCGCCCCTGGTAATGTTCTTGATGTTCTATTTACACCTGTAAGTTGCTCCCCTTGTCTGAGATGTGCAGTCACTGTCCTGCCAGTCTTAAAAGAGTGCAAGTGGCGGGAAGTGCGCGGGTGAACGCCTGTGTGTTGTTCACCACATCCCGTCAAGCCTGATCAATTACAAGATCGTAATCCAGAAACAACACAACCCACATTCCCCAGTCTCACTACAACAGCAACAGCGGTAGTATAGAAACAGCAACAGTACC
>NW_027200130.1:0-24004 GCF_038502225.1 Cherax quadricarinatus | reverse complement strand
ACACTCGTTAATGGCTGACTAAGCTCCATCTTGCATTCCTTAAGTACCCTTGAAAACAACTCATCGGGTCCCGGGGACTTATTTTGTTTCAGTTTGTCTATCTGTTTAATAACCATGTCCCTCGTGACAGTAATATTAGTTAACTTAAATTCATCAGGAACTAAATAATTGTTAATTACTGGAATCTCATTTACATCTTCCTGTGTAAAAACTGACAAAAAATAGTCATTAAATAAGGAACACATTTCCAGTTCATTATCCGTCAGCTGTCCATTCCCAGATTTCAGAGGTCCTACTTTTTCCTTCACCTTCGTCCTATACACTTGAAAGAACCCCTTTGGATTAGTCTTTGATTCATTAGCAACTCTAATTTCATAGTCACGTTTAGCCTTTCTAATCGCCTTTTTTACTTCTCTTTTAAGCTGAACATATTGGTCAGTAAGGTTAACCTCTCCTCTTCTGATGCGCCTATAAATTCCCCTTTTCTCCCCTAATAGATGCTTTAGCCTCCTGTTAACCCATTTGGGATCGTTATTATTAGACCTAATTTCTCTCTGGGGAATGTATATACTCTGGGCACTGTGTACATTATTAAGAAAACAATCATAAAAGCAGATCCCTTCATATTCATAAGTATGATTATCGTCAATAAAATCATTAGCTAGATAACCCCAATCAAGATTAGACAGATGTTCCCTAAGTCCATTATAATCGGCAGAACGAAAATCGGGGATTTTTACTGTATTATCATTATTCTTGCATTCCCAATTAATGCTAAAGGTGATGGATTTGTGATCACTTGCGCCAAGCTCTTCAGTGATCTCCAGATTATTCACGAGTGTTTCCTTATTTGACAAGACTAGGTCTAGCAAATTATTACCCCTGGTAGGTTCAGTTACACTCTGTTTCAGAAAACAGTCCTGAACTGTTTCCATGAAGTCACTGGACTCTAGATTACCTGTCAAAGAATTCCAGTCAATTTGGCTAAAGTTAAAGTCCCCTACTATGACTACGTTACTGTGTCCAGAAGCCCTAACAATTTCGTCCCAAAGAAGTCTCCCTCTATCGTGATCCAAGCCTGGAGGTCGGTATATTACACCTAGAATTAGTTTTTCTTGACCCTCCACGAACTCTACCCAAACAGACTCTGTTACTGCTCCATCTATTTTTATACCTTTTTTTATGCAACAATTAATATTTTCTCGAACATACAATGCAACTCCTCCCCCCTTCCCATTACATCTATCCACATTGAATAACTTAAATCCCTGAATATTACACTCAGCAGTCATATCCCGACTCTTTAAATCATACCACGTTTCAGTTAATGCAATGATATCAAAGTTCCCAGCACATGCTACCAAACGTAGTTCATTAATTTTATTTCTTGCACTTCGACTGTTAGCATAAAATACC
Source organism: Cherax quadricarinatus (assembly GCF_038502225.1). Classification (NCBI taxonomy): domain Eukaryota; kingdom Metazoa; phylum Arthropoda; class Malacostraca; order Decapoda; family Parastacidae; genus Cherax; species Cherax quadricarinatus. Next base: position 22,588 of record NW_027200130.1, on the reverse strand, counting down.
ATCATATGTTTTTTCTTCTGCACATTTTTCCTATTCATCTTTGTTTTTACACAATTTCTGAAATTATCATTACCCAGAGTTACTCCATGACAGTTACTATTAAGATTCTTAATATCAGAGCATAAGTCAATATATCCATACTCATTATTAATCATTTCTAAACCCATACCTCTAACTAATCCTAGTTTAAAGTCCTAACAACCCCCTCAACTGAGTTAGCAAGAAAACCCACACCTGCCCTGGATAAGTGAACCCCATCCCTGGCATACATGTCATTTCGGCCATAGAAGTTGTCCCAGTTGTCAATGAATGGTACTGCATTATCCTTACAGTGTTTATCCAGCCAACAATTAATACCAATTGCTCTGGACAACCATTCATTACCAACACCTCTTCTTGGCAAAATGCCACATATAACAGGGCGCCCCCCCTTCTTCCTAATCATGTCTATAGCTGTCCTGAACTTTCTAACTAAATCCTCACTTCTACGCTTGCCTACATCATTGCCTCCAGCACTGAGGCAAATAATAGGATTGATCCCATTACCGTTCATGATGTTGTCAAGCCGGCTAACAATGTCCTCCATCCCAGCCCCAGGAAAGCATACCCTTTGTCTCCTACTCCTGTCCTTCAAGCAGAATGCCCTATCCATGTATCTAACCTGGCTATCCCCAACAACAACAATATTCTTACCTTCCTTGTTGTCGTTCGTCGTGACGATCCCAGTAGTAGACTCACATTCGTCGGGTAGCACCGAGAATGCGTTGGAGGTTTCCACGGGAGTTTCCACAGCAGTCTCTTTCTTCTTCATCGTTTCTGGCTTTCCATTCGTCTTCTTGATCGTCAACTTCGTCGTCCCCTGCTGTCCAGCCACTGACCACGATCCCTTCTTGACCTGAGGACTCGAAACAGGAGGACTACTACGAATCCTCTTGTTTTCCTCGGTCAATCGCCGTATCTCCATCTTCGCTGCCCTCAATTCTTCCTTAAGTTGCTGGTAAAGTTGCTCGATGGAGGGCATCTTGGTTCAGTCCACGGGAGCAAACAAGACACTTCTTCACAGAGTTAAGTACAGGTCAGCACTCAAAGTACAGGTCACCACTCAAGAGCACACAAACAGGTCTTCACTAAGTACACGTCTTCCTGCGTACACTCACTGCAGCAACGAACTTCGTTTTAAAGTCCGAAAACCCACCAACCAAAACGATCTGACACCAAAACCAAACGGAATTATAGGCTTCTTCCTGCGTGCACTCAGAATCTGCAGCAATGAGTGAGGAAGAATGCACTATAATTGAACAAGTATTTTCTAAACTCCACTATCCTCGTCACTTCATCAGAGACTGCAGACGACGGGCATTAAACATCTTCAACACACCCAGAGAAGACACTGCCGAGAAGAGATACATAGTCCTCCCCACCAACTCCATTGCCAAACATGTTTCCAACATCTTTTCCAATATATCATTTCAAGTGTCTACCTCCACAACCACGACCATCAAGGACATCACCAGTAGTAGACAGGACAAGCTTCCATCCTCTGCAGGGGTATACATAATCCCTTGTAATGACTGCAACAAGTTATACGTGGGCGAAACATCAAGGGACCTCCAAACACGTATTTCAGAACACCAATACGCAAGCAGGTCTGACGACACAAGGAATGCCTGCGTACAACACCGTAATTCACACAACCACTTGATAAACTACAGAAACTCAAGACTTATCGCCACAGAAGACAACACTCAATACCGAAGAATCCTGGAATCATCACTTATTTCTATATCCGACAACTTCAACCAGAATAGTGGCTTCTATAACATAGCTGAACCACTTGCCAAGAAACTTCTTCATCGCTATCCCACATAAGAACACTGTAGAAGGTCTGCTCACAAACTTATCCAATCTCCTTTCCAAGCTACCCAAGTTTTTAGACTCTATAACCCCACTCGGTACATCATCAGATGCAGCATTCTTCACCTGACCTCAGCATTCTGAACCGACTATAAATACTCGCGTTCCTTCCACCCCAGGTAGTTCTGTTTGTGACTTGAAAAAGCCCACTGTGTGGGCGAAACGTAGTCAATAAAGGATCACATTATACTGCATTTGTGTTTATATTCGCCTCTTCACTGATCGCTACTAGGTCCTCTCTGCTTCCTGAGCTTTGTCATACCTCGTCTTAAAGCTATGTATGGTTCCTGCCTCCACTACATCACTTGCTTGGCTATTCCACTTCCTGACGACTCTATGAACAAATACTTCCTAACATCCCTCTGACTCGTCTAAGTCTTCAGCTTGCAACTGTGACCTCTTGTTTCTGTGTCCCACCTCTGGAACATCCTGTCTCTTCCCACCTCATCTATTCCACGCAGTATTTTGTATGTCGTTTTCATGTCTCCCCTGACCCTCCTGTCCTCCAGTGTCGTCAGTCCGATTTCCCTCAACCTTTCATCGTAGGACATTCCCCTGAGCTCCGGAACTAACCTTGTTGCCAGCCTTTGCACACTCTCTAATTTTTTGACGTGCTTGACGAGGTGTGGGGTTCCAAACTGGTGCTGCATACTCCAGTATGGGCCTTACGTACACAGTGTACAGTGTGTGTGTGTGTGTGTGTGTGTGTGTGTGTGTGTGTGTACTCACCTAATTGTACTCACCTAATTGTGGTTGCAGGGGTCGAGACTCAGCTCCTGGCCCCGCCTCTTCACTGATCGCTACTAGGTCCTCTCTCTCTCTCTGCTTCCTGAGCTTTGTCATACCTCTTCTTAAAACTATGTATGGTTCCTGCCTCCACTACTTCACTTGCTAGGCTATTCCACTTCCTGACGACTCTATGACTGAAGAAATACTTCCTAACGTCCCTGTGACTCGTCTGAGTCTTCAGCTTCCAATTGTGACCCCTTGTTTCTGTGTCCCCTCTCTGGAACTTCATGTCTCTGTCCACCTTGTCTATTCCCCGCAGTATCTTGTATGTCGTTATCATGTCTCCCCTGACCCTTCTGTCCTCCAGTGTCGTCAGACCGATTTCCCTAAACCTTTCCTCGTACGACATTCCCCTGAGCTCTGAGCCTTGTTGCAAACCTTTGTACTTTCTCTAACTTCTTGACGTGCTTGACCAGGTGTGGGTTCCAGACTGGTGCTGCATACTCCAGTATGGGCCTAACATACACAGTGTACAGTGTCTTGAGTGATTCCTTATTAAGGTATCGGAACTCTATTCTCAGGTTTGCCAGGCGCCCGTATGCTGCAGCAGTTATTTGGTTGATGTGTGCCTCTGGTGACGTGCTCGGTGTTATGGTCACCCCTAGATCTTTCTCCCTGAGAGAGGTCTGTAGTCTTTGTCCACCTAGCCTATACTCTGTCTGCGGTCTTCTTTGCCCCTCCGAAATCTTCATGACTTTGCATTTGGCAGGGTTGAATTCGAGAATCCAGTTTCTGGAGCACGTGTCCAGCCTGTCCAGGTCAATTTGCAGTCCTGCCTCATCCTCATCCGATTTAATTCTTCTCATCAGCTTCACATCATCTGCTAATAGGGACACTTCAAAGTCTATTCCTTCCATCATGTCGTTCGCATATATCAAAAATAGCACTGGTCCTAGAACTGACCCCTGTGGGACCCCGCTCGTCACAGGCGCCCATTGTGATACCTCTTCACGTACCATGACTCGTTGTTGCCTCCCTGTCAGGTATTCCCTTATCCATTGCAGTGCCCTCCCTGTTATATGTGCCTGATCCTCCAGCTTCTGCACTAATCTATTGTGAGGAACTGTGCCAAAGGCCTTCCTGCAGTCCAGGTAAATGCAATCAACCCACCTCTCTCTCTCGTGTCTTACTTCTGTTACCTTGTCATAAAACTCCAGAAGGTTTGTAACATAGGATTTGCCATGCTAGTTTTCATTTATAATCTTGTTCCGTTCCAGGTGTTCCACCACTCTCCTCCTGATGATCTCCATGACTTTGCATACTATACATGTCAGAGACACAGGTCTGTTGTTTAGTGCCTCATTTCTGTTTCCTTTCTTAAATATGGGGACTACATTTGCTGTCTTCCATTTCCCAGGTAGTTGCCCAGTTTCAAGGGATGTGTTGAAGATTGTTGTTATTGTCACACACAGCATCTCTGCTCCTTCTCTAAGGACCCACGGGGAGATGTCCGGTCCCATCGCCTTTGAGGTATCAAGGTCACTTAGCAGCTTCTGCACCTCATCCTCGGTTGTTCGTATGTCATCCAACACTTGTTGGTATATTCCCTCTTCATGTTCCCTTTTTGCTGTCTTCCCAGAGCCCTTTCTGTCTCTACTGTAAAACTTCCTTAAATCTCCTGTTTAGCTCCTCACATACCTCCTGATCATTTCTTGTGAGTTCCCCACCTTCTGTCTTCAGTCTGATCACCTGGTCTTTGACTGTTGTCTTCCTCATTATGTGGCTATACAACAATTTTTGCTCAGTCTCGACTTTCGATGCTATGTTATTTTCATACTGTCGCTGGGCCTCCCTCCTTACCTCTGCATACTCGTTCCTGGGTCTGAGACTAATCTCCCTATTTTCATGTGTTCTCTGCCTTCTGTACTTTTTCCATTTTCTATTGCACTTTGTTTTTGCCTCCTTACACCGTCGGGTAAACCATGGGCTCGCTCTGGTTTGCCATTGTTTCTGTTTCCCTTGGGAATAAACCTTTCCACTGCCTCCTTGCATTTTGTTGTTACATATTCCATCATTTCATTTACTGGCTTTCCTGCCAGTTCTCTGTCCCATGGAACCTCCTGCAGGAAGTTCCTCAAACCTATGTAGTCCCCTCTTTTATAGTCTAGCTTTTTCCATTTAACTCCTTTTACTCTCTCCACTTGCAACTCGACTATGTATTCAAAGCACAGAACCACGTGCTCACTAGCTCCTAGGGGACTCTCGTATGTGATGTCCTCAGTGTCTGAACTGCCCAGGGTGAATACAAGGTCCAAGCTTGCTGGTTCATCCTCCCCTCTCTGGTGGTGTCCTTAACAAGTTGGTGCACGAGGTTTTCCAGCACCACATCCAACATCTTGGCTCTCCATGTTTCGGGACCCCAATGTGGCTCCAGGTTTTCCCAGTCAATCCCCCCTTTGGTTGAAATCACCAATAACCAGCAACTTTGCTCTGCTGGAGTGAGCTCTTCTTGCGACCTCAGGAAGTGTGTGTGTGTGTGTGTGTGTGTGTGTGTGTACTCGCCTATTTGTACTCGCCTATTTGTGGTTGCAGTGGTCGAGTCTTAGCTCCTGGCCTTGCCTCTTAACAGTTGCTTCTGGGTCCTCTCTCTCCCTGCTCCATGAGCTTTATCAAACCTCGTCTTAAAACTATGTATGGTTCCCTCCTCCACTACTTCACTTTCTAGGCTATTCCACGGCCTGACAACTCTACGACTGAAGAAATACTTCCTAACATCCCTTTGTCTCATCTGAGTCTTCAACTTCCAATTGTGACCTCTTGTTTCTGTATCCCCTCACTGGAACATCCTGTCTTTGTCCACCTTGTCTATTCTGCGCAGTATTTTATATGTCGTTATCATGTCTCCCCTGACCCTCCTGTCCACCAGTGCCGTCAGGCTGATTTCCAATAACCTTTCTTCATAGGACATTCTCTTAAGCTCTTGAACTAACCTTGTCGCAAACCTGTGCACTTTCTCTAATTTCTTGACGTGGTTGATCAAGTGCGAGTTCCAAACAGGTGCTGCATATTCCAGTATAGGCCTGACGTACACAGTGTACAGTGTCTTGAACGATTCCTTGCTAAGGTATCGGAACGCTGTTCTCAGGTTTGCCAGGGGCCCATATGCTGCAGCAGTTATCTGGTTGGTGTGTGCTTCCGGAGGCATGCTCGGTGTTATACTCACCCCAAGATCTTTCTCCTTGAGCGAGGTTTGCAGTGCTTGGCCACCTAGCCTATACTCTGTCTGTGGTCTTCTGTGCCCTTCCCCTATCTTCATAACTTTGCATTTAGTGGGGTTAAATTCGAGAAACCAGTTGCTGGACCAGGTGTCCAGTCTGTCCAGGTCTCTTTGAAGTCCTGCCTGATCCTCATCTGATTTAATTCTCCTCATTAACTTCTCATCGTCTGCGAACAGGGACACTTCTGAGACTAACCCTTCCATCATGTCATTAACATATACCAAAAAATAGCACTGGTCCTAGGACTGACCCCTGTGGTACCCCGCTCATCACAGGTGCCCACTATGATACCTCATTACGTACCATGACTCGTTGTTCCCTCCTTGTCATGTATTCTCTGATCCATTGCAGTGCCCTTCCTGTTATATGCGCCTGATCCTTTAGCTTCTGCACTAATCTCTTGTGAGGAACTGTGTCAAAGGCCTTCTTGCAGTCCAAGAAGATGCAATCAACCCACCACTCTCTCTCATGTCTTATCTCTGTTACTTTATCATAAAACTCCAGAAGGTTTGTGACACAGGATTTGCCTTCCATGAATCCGTTGATGTTGGCGTTCATAATCTTGTTCCGTTCCAGGTGCTCCACCACTCTCCTCCTGATAATCTTCTCCATAACTTTGCATACTATACACGTCAGTGACACAGGTCTATAGTTTAGTGCCTCTTTCCTGTTTCCTTTATTAAAAATGGTAACTACATTTGCCGTCTTCTATACCTCAGGTATTTGCCCAGTTGTGTGTGTGTACTCACCTATTTGTACTCACCTATTTGTGGTTGCAGGGGTCGAGTCTTAGCTCCTGACCCCGCCTCTTCACCGGTTGCTACTGTGTGTGTGTGTGTGTGTGTGTGTGTGTGTGTGTGTGTGTGTGACTTAACTGAATACAGAAACAAATGCCACACTGCGTTACTCAAACGAATTTCTAATAACATCTCTACAGGATGTACGTGTTGACGACCGTGATGCCCACTTCCTGTTGACGACCGTGATGCCCACTGCCTGTTGATGACCGTGATGCCCACTACCTGTTGACGACCGTGATGCCCACTACCTGTTGACGACCGTGATGCCCACTACCTGTTGATGACCGTGATGCCCACTACCTGTTGACGACCGTGATGCCCACTACCTGTTGACGACCGTGATGCCCACTACCTGTTGACGACCGTGATGCCCACTACCTGTTGACGACCGTGATGCCCACTACCTGTTGACGACCGTGATGCCCACTACCTGTTGACGACCGTGATGCCCACTACCTGTTGACGACCGTGATGTCCACTACCTGTTGACGACCGTGATGCCCACTACCTGCTGATGACCATGATGCCCACTACCTGTTGACGACCTTGATGCCCACTACCTGTTGACGACCTTGATGCCCACTACCTACCACAGCTGCTGTAGCACATCTCTCACTTTGCTTCTCACTTCACTTCCAGAACTTCATGTCTTTCATATTTCTTCATGTAATAATCTGAATAAATTTGCATTTAGTAAAGTTATTTTTTCCAATCCTTTTAAAGTTACAATGTAAGGAAGGATCTTCAACCTGAGTCCTGGAAGGAAGGATCTTCAACCTGAGTCCTGGAAGGAAGGATCTTCAACCTGAGTCCTGGAAGGAAGGATCTTCAACCTGAGTCCTGGAAGGAAGGATCTTCAACCTGAGTCCTGGTAAGAAGGATCTTCAACCTGAGTCCTGGAAGGAAGGATCTTCAACCTGAGTCCTGGAAGGATCTTCAACCTGAATCCTGGAAGGAAGGATCTTCAACCTGAGTCCTGGAAGGATCTTCAACCTGAGTCCTGGAAGGATCTTCAACCTGAGTCCTGACATGAAGTCTTGCAAGCTTCCATAGCTGCTAAATAACTAATAATGTACTTAACGATGTCTATATCACCCTACTTATGACTGATAAGCCGAACAGCAATATAACAAGCAACAGTGACACAGAATCAGAAACAAGGAAATAATATAACGACACTAAGTAGGGACCATCTGCAAATCCTCCACAAAAGTCACAAAACTCCCATACTACTGAATCTAAGTTCAGCATTAGAAAATCTCCGACTGTGACAGTACACAGATACCAGTACAAATTAGGTCAGAAGCTACAGCTCAGGACCTGAGTTGCTCAGAGTGTCTATGTGACACACAACCTCAGTACAACGTCGAAAATCACTAAGTCTAGCCAATGTTCTGCGAACAGAGTTCCACAGAACCAACAACAAGAAAGCGACAGAGACGATCTTCCAACAAGGCACACTAGGTAGAGCTAGAGACACGTCTTGTCAGAAGCACGTCCAACCGACAAGAGAGTGAGCAGCCCAGACTGACTACTCCAGGCGAGGTGTGATCACTCCCCCCCAATCACATGATAGCTCCATGCTGCTGCTGCCCAGCAACACCGAGAAGCCGGCAGGGACACGAGCAACGAGGAATTATTAAAGTTCTTAGACAGTCAAGGCTTGAACTATGAGCACTAATGTATATATAAATGTTACATTCTACCTAATAAATATAACTAAGTCAAATAATAATATAAAGCAATATATTTATGATTTAGCTATTATCGCAAATATAAGCAATATAAAATTATATGAAAAGGTAATATACATTATATACATTGTGACCCATTCAGGGGTCGCAATACAGCAGGTGTCTTAAAAAAAGACACACAAATGTTTCCACCCATACCGGTGATCGAACCACGGACCTCAGCATGGGAGATGAAAGCTCTACCAACTGAGTTACTAGAAAATGTTTCAGGGAAAGACAGTAAACACAGATATTTTTAAAGTTCTCGTTTAACTTCCTTAGAAAAAAGTTAAAAACAATCCTGAGTTAGGTTATAGCAGTAATTGAACACTTGAAGTTAGGTTATAATAGCAAACAAGAGGACTAAACTAGCTATAGTGAGGATATATTACCAAAAACAACTGGTGGGAGCTCCATTGTTGGTGCTAGGGAGGATAGGAATAAGACAGGGAAACATGCACCAACAGGGAATACAGTCACAGAAACCCAAGGCAAACGGAAACCAAGCCTGTGCACATACTATGCACTTGGTATCTGCAGACATGGGAAATCTGGAAAAACAGACGGGACGTGCAACTATGACCACCCTAGAAAATGCCATGCCCATATGACAACAGGAAAATGCAAGCTCCCTTCCTGTAAGCTTTTTCACCCTGAAATGTGTACCTCTTCAGTACAGGAAAGACTGTGCTATAACTTAAATTGCCAGACACACCATCTAAAGGGTACAAAAAGATACAAAACATCCAGGCCATGGGAAAACCTGGGTAGCCACAGCCACTCAAGAGGGAGAGGTTTTTCAGTGCCAGGAAGGAAAAAAAAACTGGCAGGAAATGGCAGAAATCGTACACCAAATCCAGTCATTCCTGGAGTGGAACCACAGTCGATGGCCTCCACTCCAAACCAACAGATACAGATACTAATGCCGGAAAAAAATCCCCCCCCAGTACCAACAATACCACCAGTCCGATGACATTCTTCTTTGCAAATATACAGGGTCTAAAGCCAGCAACAAACAACAAAATACCTTTCATCCGTGGACTGCTTGCAGAGGCAAAGGCAATGTTCGCGGCTTTCACTGAGACCCACATAAAGGATCACTTGGACAACGAAATATGGATCCCAGGTTACAACCTATACAGATGTGACAGAGTGAACAGGCAAAAGGGGGGGGGGGGGGGGGGTTGGCCTGTACATTGCAGAGTCACTTGTTTGCACAGAACTGCTAAATGCCTCAAATGATGTAGTGGAAGTTTTAGCAGTAAAGGTCGAGAACCAAAACCTAGTCATTGTGGTAGTCTACAAGCCTCCGGATGCAACATCCCAGCAATTCCAGGAACAGCTGTTAAAAATTGACCACTGTCTGGAAAATCTTCCAGCTCCTGCACCCAACATCTTGCTCCTGGGGGATTTCAACTTAAGGCACCTAAAATGGAGGAATATAGCAAATAATATTGTTGCAGTAATAACACCAGGAGGCAGCTCTGATGAAAACTCACACTCACACGAGCTTTTAAATCTCTGCACAAAATTCAATTTCCTTCACAAAATTCAATTTAAACCAGCAAATAATAGAGCCTACTAGACTGGAGAATACACTAGACCTCATCTTCACTAACAATGATGATCTGATAAGAAATGTCACCATATCAAAAACAATATACTCAGATCACAACATAATTGAGGTTCAGACATGTATGCGTGGAGCCCCAGACCGACTATAATGAGACTAGTCACGAGGGAGCATTCACCAAATTCAACTTCAATAACAAAAACATAAAGTGGGACCAAGTAAACCAAGTCCTAACCGATATAAGCTGGGAAGATATACTAAGCAACACAGACCCCAACGTATGCCTAGAACAGATTAACTTGGTGGCACTCGATGTATGCACAAGGCTTATTCCTCTAAGAAAAAGGAGGAGTAGATGTAAAATAGAAAGAGACAGGTGCTCCCTTTACAGGCGACGGAAAAGAATAACAGAGCGGCTAAAAGAGGTCAATATATCTGAAATGCGTAGGGAGACACTGGTCAGAGAAATAGCAAGCATCGAACTCAAGCTAAAGGAATCTTATAGGAGTCAGGAATCGCGGGAAGAACTAAAAGCCATAAATGAAATCGAAAGAAACCCAAAGTATTTCTTCTCCTATGCCAAATCAAAGTCGAGAACAACATCCAGTATTGGGCCCCTACTTAAACAAGATGGGTCCTACACAGATGACAGCAAGGAAATGAGTGAGCTACTCAAGTCCCAATATGACTCAGTTTTTAGCAAGCCGCTAACCAGACTGAGAGTCGAAGATCAAAATTAATTTTTTATGAGAGAGCCACAAAATTTGGTTAACACAAGCCTATCCGATGTTATCCTGACGCCAAATGACTTCGAACAGGCGATAAATGACATGCCCATGCACTCTGCCCCAGGGCCAGACTCATGGAACTCCGTGTTCATCAAGAACTGCAAGAAGCCCCTATCACGAGCCTTTTCCATCCTATGGAGAGGGAGCATGGACACAGGGGTCGTCCCACAGTTACTAAAAACAACAGACATAGCCCCACTCCACAAAGGGGGCAGTAAAGCAACAGCAAAGAACTACAGACCGATAGCACTAACATCCCATATCATAAAAATCTTTGAAAGGGTCCTAAGAAGCAAGATCACCACCCATCTAGAAACCCATCAGTTACACAACCCAGGGCAACATGGGTTTAGAACAGGTCGCTCCTGTCTGTCTCAACTATTGGATCACTACGACAAGGTCCTAAATGCACTAGAAGATAAAAAGAATGCAGATGTAATATATACAGACTTTGCAAAAGCCTTCGACAAGTGTGACCATGGCGTAATAGCGCACAAAATGCGTGCTAAAGGAATAACAGGAAAAGTCGGTCGATGGATCTATAATTTCCTCACTAACAGAACACAGAGAGTAGTCGTCAACAGAGTAAAGTCCGAGGCAGCTACGGTGAAAAGCTCTGTTCCACAAGGCACAGTACTCGCTCCCATCTTGTTCCTCATCCTCATATCCGACATAGACAAGGATGTCAGCCACAGCACCGTGTCTTCCTTTGCAGATGACACCCGAATCTGCATGACAGTGTCTTCCATTGCAGACACTGCAAGGCTCCAGGCGGACATCAACCGAATCTTTCAGTGGGCTGCAGAAAACAATATGAAGTTCAACGATGAGAAATTTCAATTACTCAGATATGGTAAACACGAGGAAATTAAATCTTCATCAGAGTACAAAACAAATTCTGGCCACAAAATAGAGCGAAACACCAACGTCAAAGACCTGGGAGTGATCATGTCGGAGGATCTCACCTTCAAGGACCATAACATTGTATCAATCGCATCTGCTAGAAAAATGACAGGATGGATAATGAGAACCTTCAAAACTAGGGAGGCCAAGCCCATGATGACACTCTTCAGGTCACTTGTTCTATCTAGGCTGGAATATTGCTGCACACTAACAGCACCTTTCAAGGCAGGTGAAATTGCTGACCTAGAAAATGGACAGAGAACCTTCACGGCACGCATAACGGAGATATAACACCTCAATTACTGGGAGCGCTTGAGGTTCCTGAACCTGTATTCCCTGGAACGAAGGCGGGAGAGATACATGATTATATACACCTGGGGGGTGTTTATAGAGGGGCCACAGATATATCAGATCACTTTCTAGTTGTAGCTACACTGAGAGTAAAAGGTAGATGGGATACAAGGAGAATAGAAGCATCAGGGAAGAGAGAGGTGAAGGTTTATAAACTAAAAGAGGAGGCAGTTAGGGTAAGATATAAACAGCTATTGGAGGATAGATGGGCTAATGAGAGCATAGGCAATGGGGTCGAAGAGGTATGGGGAAGGTTTAAAAATGTAGTGTTAGAGTGTTCAGCAGAAGTTTGTGGTTACAGGAAAGTGGGTGCGGGAGGGAAGAGGAGCGATTGGTGGAATGATGATGTAAAGAGAGTAGTAAGGGAGAAAAAGTTAGCATATGAGAAGTTTTTACAAAGTAGAAGTGATGCAAGGAGGGAAGAGTATATGGAGAAAAAGAGAGAGGTTAAGAGAGTGGTGAAGCAATGTAAAAAGAGAGCAAATGAGAGAGTGGGTGAGATGTTATCAACAAATTTTGTTGAAAATAAGAAAAAGTTTTGGAGTGAGATTAACAAGTTAAGAAAGCCTAGAGAACAAATGGATTTGTCAGTTAAAAATAGGAGAGGAGAGTTATTAAATGGAGAGTTAGAGGTATTGGGAAGATGGAGGGAATATTTTGAGGAATTGTTAAATGTTGATGAAGATAGGGAAGCTGTGATTTCGTGTATAGGACAAGGAGGAATAACATCTTGTAGGAGTGAGGAAGAGCCAGTTGTGAGTGTGGGGGAAGTTCGTGAGGCAGTAGGTAAAATGAAAGGGGGTAAGGCAGCCGGGATTGATGGGATAAAGATAGAAATGTTAAAAGCAGGTGGGGATATAGTTTTGGAGTGGTTGGTGCAATTATTTAATAAATGTATGGAAGAGGGTAAGGTACCTAGGGATTGGCAGAGAGCATGCATAGTTCCTTTGTATAAAGGCAAAGGGGATAAAAGAGAGTGCAAAAATTATAGGGGGATAAGTCTGCTGAGTATACCTGGTAAAGTGTATGGTAGAGTTATTATTGAAAGAATTAAGAGTAAGACGGAGAATAGGATAGCAGATGAACAAGGAGGCTTTAGGAAAGGTAGGGGGTGTGTGGACCAGGTGTTTACAGTGAAACATATAAGTGAACAGTATTTAGATAAGGCTAAAGAGGTCTTTGTGGCATTTATGGATTTGGAAAAGGCGTATGACAGGGTGGATAGGGGGGCAATGTGGCAGATGTTGCAAGTGTATGGTGTAGGAGGTAGGTTACTGAAAGCAGTGAAGAGTTTTTACGAGGATAGTGAGGCTCAAGTTAGAGTATGTAGGAAAGAGGGAAATTATTTCCCAGTAAAAGTAGGCCTTAGACAAGGATGTGTGATGTCACCGTGGTTGTTTAATATATTTATAGATGGGGTTGTAAGAGAAGTAAATGCGAGGGTCTTGGCAAGAGGCGTGGAGTTAAAAGATAAAGAATCACACACAAAGTGGGAGTTGTCACAGCTGCTCTTTGCTGATGACACTGTGCTCTTGGGAGATTCTGAAGAGAAGTTGCAGAGATTGGTGGATGAATTTGGTAGGGTGTGCAAAAGAAGAAAATTAAAGGTGAATACAGGAAAGAGTAAGGTTATGAGGATAACAAAAAGATTAGGTGATGAAAGATTGAATATCAGATTGGAGGGAGAGAGTATGGAGGAGGTGAATGTATTCAGATATTTGGGAGTGGACGTGTCAGCGGATGGGTCTATGAAAGATGAGGTGAATCATAGAATTGATGAGGGGAAAAAGAGTGAGTGGTGCACTTAGGAGTCTGTGGAGACAAAGAACTTTGTCCTTGGAGGCAAAGAGGGGAATGTATGAGAGTATAGTTTTACCAACGCTCTTATATGGGTGTGAAGCATGGGTGATGAATGTTGCAGCGAGGAGAAGGCTGGAGGCAGTGGAGATGTCATGTCTGAGGGCAATGTGTGGTGTGAATATAATGCAGAGAATTCGTAGTTTGGAAGTTAGGAGGAGGTGCGGGATTACCAAAACTGTTGTCCAGAGGGCTGAGGAAGGGTTGTTGAGGTGGTTCGGACATGTAGAGAGAATGGAGCGAAACAGAATGACTTCAAGAGTGTATCAGTCTGTAGTGGAAGGAAGGCGGGGTAGGGGTCGGCCTAGGAAAGGTTGGAGGGAGGGGGTAAAGGAGGTTTTGTGTGCGAGGGGCTTGGACTTCCAGCAGGCATGCGTGAGCGTGTTTGATAGGAGTGAATGGAGACAAATGGTTTTTAATACTTGACGTGCTGTTGGAGTGTGAGCAAAGTAACATTTATGAAGGGGTTCAGGGAAACCGGCAGGCCGGACTTGAGTCCTGGAGATGGGAAGTACAGTGCCTGCACTCTGAAGGAGGGGTGTTAATGTTGCAGTTTAAAAACTGTAGTGTAAAGCACCCTTCTGGCAAGACAGTGATGGAGTGAATGATGGTGAAAGTTTTTCTTTTTCGGGCCACCCTGCCTTGGTGGGAATCGGCCAGTGTGATAATAAAATAATAATAATTGAACACTTGAAGTTAGGTTATAAAAGTGAGCAAACACTTGAAGTTAGGTTATAGCAGTGAGCAAACACTTGAAGTTAGGTTATAGCAGTGGGCAAACACTTGAAGTTAGGTTATGGCAGTGATCGAACACTTGAAGTTAGCTTATAGTAGCAGTGAACAAACACTTAAAGTTAGGTTATAGCAGTGAGCAAACACTTGAAGTTAGGTTATCGCAGTGAGCAAACACTTGAAGTTAGGTTATAGCAGTGAGCAAACACTTGAACTTAGGTTATAGCAGTAATTAAACACTTGAAGTTAGGTTATAGCAGTGAGCAAACACTTGAACTTAGGTTATAGCAGTAATTGAACACTTGAAGTTAGGTTATAGCAGTGAGCAAACACTTGAAGTTAGGTTATAGCAGTGATCGAATGCTTGAAGTTAGGTTACAGCAGTGAGAAACACGTGAAGATAGGTTATAGCAGTTATCGAACACTTGAAGTTAGGTTGTAGAAGTGAGCAAACACTTGAAGTTAGGTTATAGCAGTGATCAAACACTTGAAGTTAGGTTATAGCAGTGATCGAATGCTTGAAGTTAGGTTATAGCAGTGATCAGACACTTGAAGTTAGCTTATAGCAGTAATCGAACACATGAAGTTAGGTTGTAGAAGTGAGCAAACACTTGAAGTTAGGTTATAGCAGTGATCAAACACTTGTAGTTAGGTTATAGCAGTGAACGAGCACTTGAAGTTAAGTTAATAGCAGTTATGGAACACTTGAAGTTAGGTTATAGCAGTGATCGAACACTTGAAGTTAGGTTATAGCAGTGATCGAACACTTGTAGTTAGGTTATAGCAGTGAACGAGCACTTGAAGTTAAGTTAATAGCAGTTATGGAACACTTGAAGTTAGGTTATAGCTGTGATCGAACACTTGAAGTTAGGTTATAGCAGTTATGGAACACTTGAAGTTAGGTTACAGCAGAGACCAACACTTGAAGTTAGGTTATAGGAGTGACCCAGCTGGTGTCTTAGTGTCAGGTAAGACCAGCTGGTGTCTTAGTGTCAGGTAAGACCAGCTGGTGTCTTAGTGTCAGGTAAGACCAGCTGGTGTCTTAGTGTCAGATAAGACCAGCTGGTGTCTTAGTGTCAGGTAAGACCAGCTGGGATCTTATTGCCAATTAAGACCAGCTGGTGTCTTAGTGTCAGGTAAGACCAGCTGGTGTCTTAGTGTCAGGTAAGACCAACTGGTGTCTTAGTGTCAGGTAAGACCAACTGGTGTCTTAGTGTCAGGTAAGACCAGCTGGGATCTTATTGCCAGGTAAGACCAGCTGGTGTCTTAGTGTAAGGTAAAACCAGCTGGGGTCTTAGAGTAAGGTAAGACCAGCTGGTGTCTTAGTGTAAGGTAAAACCAGCTGGTGTCTTAGTGTAAGGTAAAACCAGCTGGGGTCTTAGTGTAAGGTAAGACCAGCTGGTGTCTTAGTGTAAGGTAAGACCAGCTGGGGTCTTAGTGTAAGGTAAAACCAGCTGGGGTCTTAGTGTAAGGTAAGACCAGCTGGTGTCTTAGTGTAAGGTAAGAGCAGCTGTTGTCTTAATGTCAGATAAGACCAGCTGGTGTCTTAGTGTAAGGTAAGAGCAGCTGGTGTCTTAGTGTGAGGAAAGACCAGCTGGAGTCTTAGTGTAAGGTAAGACAAGCTGGTGTCTTAGTGTAAAGTAAGACCAGCTGGTGTCTTAGTGTCAGGAAAGAAATACTGGTCTCTTAGTGTCAGGTAAGACAAGCTAGTGTCTTAGTGTCAGATGAGACCAACTAGTGTCTTAGTGTCATGTAAGACCAGCTGGTGTCTTAGTGTCAGGTAAGACCAGCTTGTGTCTTACTGTCAGGTAAGACCAGCTGGTGTCTTAGTGTCAGGTAAGACCAGCTGGTGTCTTAGTGTCTGGTAAGACCAGCTGGTGTCTTAGTGTCAGTTAAGATAAACTGGATTCTTAGTGTCAGGCAAGACCAGCTGGTGTCTTATTGTCAGGTAAGACCAGCTGGTGTCTTAGTGTAAGGTAAGACCAGCCGGTGTGTTAGTGTCTGGTAAGAACAGATGGTGTCTAAGTGTAAGGTAAGACCAGCTGGTGTCTTAGTGTAAGGTAAGACCAGCTTGTGTCTTAGCGTCAGGAAAGACCAGCTGGTGTATGAGTGTCAGGTAAGACCAGCTTGTGTCTTTGTGTCAGGTAAGACCAGCTGGTGTCTTAGTGTTAGGTAAGACCAGGTAGGGTTTTAGTGTAAGGAAAGACCAGCTGGTGTCTTAGTGTCATGCAAGACCAGCTTTGGGTCTTTGTGTCAGGTAAGACCAGCTTGAGTCTTAGTGTCAGGTAAGACCAGCTGGTGTCTTAGTGTCAGGTAAGACCAGCTGGTGTCTTAGTGTCAGGTATGACCAGCTGGTGTCTTAGTATCAGGTAAGACCAGCTGGTGCCTTAGTGTAAGGTAAGACCAGCTGGTGCCTTAGTGTAAGGTAAGACCAGCTGGTGCCTTAGTGTAAGGTAAGACCTGCTTGAGACTTAGTGTCAAGTACTACCAGCTGGTGTCTTAGTGTTATTTAAGACCTGCTGGAGTCTTTTTGTCAAGGCAGGTGAAATTGAAGACCTAGAAAATGTACAGAGAACTTTCACGGCGCGCATAACAGAGATAAAACACCAGCTGGTGTCTTAGAGTCAGGTAAGACCAGTTGGTGTCTTAGTGTCAGGTAAGATGAGCTGGTGTCTTAGTGTCAGTTAAATCCTGCTAGTGTCTTAGTTTCACGTAAGACCAGCTGGTGTCTTAGTGTCATGTATGACCAGCTGGTGTCTTAGTGTCAGGTAATACCAGCTGGTGACTTAGTGTCAGGTAAGACCAGTTGGTGTCTTAGTGTCAGGTATGACCAACTGGTGTCTTAGTGACAGATAAGACCAGCTGGTGTCTTAGTGTATGGTAAGACCAGCTGGTGTCTTTGTGTAAGGTAAGACCAGCTGGTGTCTTAGTGTAAGATAAGACCAGCTGGTGTCTTTGCATAAGGTAAGACTAGCTGGTGTCTTAGTGACAGGTAACACCAGCTGGTGTCTTAGTGTGAGGTAAGACCAGCTGGTGTCTTAGTGTCAGGTAAGACCAGCTGGTGTCTTAGTGTCAGGTAAGACCAGCTGGTGTCTTAGTGTCAGGTAAGACCAGCTGGTGTCTTAGTGTCAGTAAGACCAGCTGGTGTCTTAGTGTAGGTAAGACCAGCTGGTGTCTTAGATTAAGGAAAGACCAGCTGGTGTCTTAGTATCAGGTAAGACCAGCTGGTGTCTTTGTGTAAGGTAAGACCAGCTGGTGTCTTAGTGTCAGGTAAGACCAGCTGGTGTCTTAGTGTCAGGTAAGACCAGCTGATGTCTTAGTGTAAGGTAAGACCAGCTGGTGTCTTAGTGTAAGGTAAGACCAGCTGGTGTCTTAGTGTCAGGTAAGACCAGCTGGTGTCTTTGTGTAAGGTAAGGCCAGCTGGTGTCTTAGTGTCAGGTAAGACCAGCTCGTGTCTTAGTTTAAGGTAAGACCAGCTGGTGTCTTAGTGTAAGGTAAGACCAGCTGGTGTCTTAGTGTCTGGAAAGACCAGCTGGAGTCTTAGTGTCAGGTAAGACCAGCTGGTGTCTTAGTGTAAGGTAAGACCAGCTGGTGTCTTAGTGTCAGGTAAGACCAGCTGGAGTCTTAGTGTCAGGTAAGACCAGCTGGTGTCTTAGTGTAAGGTAAGACCAGCTGGTCTCTTAGTGTCAGGAAAAACCAGCTGGTGTCTTAGTGTCAGGTAAGACCAGCTGGTGTCTTAGCGTCAGGTAAGACCAGCTGGTGTCTAGGTGTGAGTTAAAACCAGCTGGTGTCTTAGTGTGAGGCAAAGACCAGCTGGTGTCTTAGTGTCAGGTAAGATCAGCTGGTATCTTAGTGTCAGGTAAGACCAACTGGTGTCTTAGTGTCACTTAAGACCAGCTAGTGTCTTAGTGTCAGATAAGACCAGCTTGTGTCTTAGTGTCAGGTAAGACCAGCTGGTGTATTAGTGTAAGGTAAGACCAGCTGGTGTCTTAGTGTCAGATAAGACCAGCTTGTGTCTTAGTGTAAGGTAAGACCAGCTGGTGTGTTAGTGTATGGTAAGACCAGCTGGTGTCTTAGTGTCAGGTAAGACCAGCTGGTGTCTTAGTATCAGGTAAGACCAGCTGGTGTCTTAGTGTAAGGTAAGACCAGCTGGTGTCTTAGTGTAAGGTAAGACCAGCTGGTGTCTTAGTGTAAGGTAAGACCAGCTGGTGTCTTAGTGTCTGGTAAGACCAGCTGGTGTCTTAGTGTCAGTAAGACCAGCTGGTGTCTTAGTGTGAGTAAGACCAGCTGGTGTGTTAGTGTGAGGTAAGACCAGCTGGTGTCTTAGTGTCAGTTAAGGCCAGCTGGTGTCTTAGTGTGAGGTAAGACCAGCTGGTGTCTTAGTGTGAAGTGGTGTCTTAAGAAGACAGCTGGTGTCTTAGTGTCAGGTAAGACCAGCTGGTGTCTTAGTGTCAGGAAAGACCAGCTGGTGTCTTAGTGTCAGGTAAGACCAGCTAGTGTCTTAGTGTCAGGTAAGACCAGCTGGTGTCTTAGTGTCAGGTAAGACCAGCTGGTGTCTTAGTGTGAGGTAAGACCAGCTGTGTCTTAGTGTAGGTAAGTAAGTGTGAGAAGACCAGCTGGTGTCTTAGTGCCAGGTAAGACCAGCTGGTGTCTTATTGTAATGTAAGTCCAGCTGGTGTCTTAGTGTAAGGTAAGACAAGCTGGTGTCTTAGTGTCAGGTAAGACCAGCTGGTGTCTTAGTGTAAGGTAAGACCAGCTGGTGTCTTAGTGTAAGGTAAGACCAGCTGGTGTCTTAGTGTAAGGTAAGAGCAGCTGGTGTCTTAGTGTGAGGTAAGACCAGCTGGAGTCTTAGTGTCAAGTAAGACCAGCTGGTGTCTTAGTGTCAGGAAAGACCAGCTGGTGTCTTAGTGTAAGGTAAGGCCAGCTGGTGTCTTAGTGTGAGTTAAGACCAGCTGTGTCTTAGTGTAAGACCAGCTGGTGTCTTGGAGTGAGGTAAACCAGCTGGTGCCTTTGTGTAAGGTAACACCAGCTGGTGTCTTATTGTAAGGTAAAATCTGCTGGTGTCTTAAAGTCAGGTAAGACCAGCTGGTGTCTTAGTGTCAGTTAAGACCAGCTTGTGTCTTTGTGTCAGGTAAGACGAGTTGGTGTCTTAGTGTAAGGTAAGACCAGCTGTTGTCTTAGTGTGAGTTAAGACCAGCTGGTGTCTTAGTGTGAGGTAAGACCAGCTGGTGTCTTAGTATCTGGTAAGACCAGCTGGTGTCTTAGTGTAAGGTAAGACCAGCTGTGTGAGGTAAGACCAGTCTTAGTGTCAGGTAAGACCAGCTTTTGTCTTAGTGTCAGTTAAGATCAGCTGGTGTCTTAGTGTCAGGTAAGACCAGCTCGTGTCTGTGTCAGGTAAGACCAGCTGGTGTCTTAGTGTCAGTTAAGATCAGCTGGTGTCTTAGTGTCAGGTAAGACCAGCTGGTGTCTGTGTCAGGTAAGACTAGCTGGTGTCTTGGTGTAAGGTAAGTCCTGCTGATGTCTTGGTGTAAGGTAAGACCAGCTAGTGATTTGGTGAAAGGTAAGACCAGCTGGTGTCTCAGTGTGAGGTAAGGCCAACTGGTGTCTTAGTGTGAGGTAAGACCAGCTGGTGTCTTAGAGTGAGGTAAGACCAGCTTTTGTCTTAGTGTCAGGTAAGACCAGCTGGTGTCTTAGTGTCAGGTAAGACCAGCTGGTGTCTTAGTGTCAGGTAAGACCAGCTGGTGTATTAGTGTCAGTAAGACCAGCTAGTGTCTTAGTGTCAGGTAAGAGCAGTTGGTGTCTTAGTGTCAGGTAAGACCAGCTGGTGTCTTAGTGTCTGATAAGACCAGCTGGTGTCTTAGTGTCAGGTAAGACCAGCTGGTGTCTTAGTGTCAGGTAAGACCAGCTGGTGTCTTAGTGTCAGTTAAGACCAGCTGGTGTCTTAGTGTCAGGTAAAACCAGCTGGTGTCTTGGTGTGAGGTAAGAGCATCTGGTGTCTTCTTGTGAGGTAAGACCAGCTGGTGTCATGGTGTGAGGAAAAACCAGCTGCTGTCCTAGTGTGAGGTAAGACCAGCTGGTGTTTTGGTGTGAGGTAAAACCAGCTAGTGTCTCAGTGAGAAGCAAAACCAGCTGGTGTCTCAGTGAGAGGTAAAACCAGCTGGTGTCGTGGTGTGAGGTAAGACCAGCTGGTGTCTTGGTGTGAGTTAAAACCAGCTGGTGTCTTAGTGTAAGGTAAGTCCAGATAGTGTCTTAGTGTGACGTAACACCAGCTGGTGTCTTAGTGTCAGGTAAGACCAGCTTGTGCCTTATTGTAAGGTAAGACCAGCTTGTGTCTTAGTGTCAGGTAAGACCAGCTGGTGTCTTAGTGTCAGGTAAGACCAGCTGGTGTCTTAGTGTCAGTTAAGACCAGCTGGTGTCTTAGTGTCAGATAAGACCAGCTGATGTCTTAGTGTAAGGTAAGACCCGCTGGTGTCTTAGTGTCAGGAAAGACCAGCTGGTGTCTTAGTGTAAGGTAAGGCCAGCTGGTGTCTTCGTGTCAGGTAGGACCAGCTGGTGTCTTAGTGTAAGGTAAGACCAGCTGGTGTCTTAGTGTCAGGTAAGACCAGCTGGTGTCTTAGTGTCAGGTAAGACCAGCTGGTGTCTTAGTGTAAGGTAAGACCAGCTGGTGTCTTAGTGTAAGGTAAGACCAGCTGGTGTCTTAGTGTAAGGTAAGACCAGCTGGTGTCTTAGTGTAAGGTAAGACCAGCTGGTGTCTTAGTGTCAGGTAAGACCAGCTGGTGTCTTAGTGTCAGGTACGACCAGCTGGTGTCTTAGTGTCATGTAAGCCCAGCTGGTGTCTTAGTGTAAGTAAGACCAGCTGGTGTCATAGTGTCATTTAAGACCAGCTGGTGTCTTAGTGTAAGGAAAGACCAGCTGGTGTCTTAGTGTCAGGTAAGACCAGCTGGTGTCTTAGTGTCAGATAAGACCAGCTGGAGTCTTAGTGTCAGGTAAGACCAGCTGGTGTCTTAGTGTTAGGTAAGACCAGCTGGTGTCTTAGTGTGAGGTAAGACCATCTGGTGTCTTAGTGTCAGGTAAGACCAGCTGGTGTCTTAGTGTCAGGTAAGACCAGCTGGTGTCTTGGTGTGAGATAAAACCAGCTGGAGTCTTAGTGCCAGGTAAGACCAGCTGGTGTCTTAGTGTCAGGTAAGACCAGCTGGTTCCTTTGTGTAAGGTAAGACCAGTTGGTGTCTTAGTGACAGGTAAGACCAACTGGTGTCTTAATGTCAGGTAAGGCTAAGAAAACCAGCTGTTGTCTTGGTGTAAGGTACGACCAGCTGTCGATGTGTTGTAAGTTAAGACCAGCTGGTGTCTTGGTGTAAGGTAAGACCAGCTGGTGTCTTGGTGTGTGGTAAGACCAGCTGGTATCTTTGTGTGAGGTAAGACAAGCTGGTGTCTTGGTGTAAGGTAAAACCAGCTGGTGTCTTAGTGTCAGGAAAGACCAGCTGGTGTCTTAGTGTCAGGTGTCTTAGTATCAGGTAAGACCAGCTGGTGTCTCAGTGTAAGGTAAGACCAGCTGGTGTCTTAGTATCAGGTAAGACCAGCTGTGTCTTAGTGTCAGGAAAGACCAGCTGGTGTCTTAGTGTCAGGTAACGACAGCTGGTGTCTTAGTGTAAGGTAAGACCAGCTGGTGTCTTATTGTCAGGTAAGACCAGCTGATGTCTTAGTGTAAGGTAAGACCAGCTGGTGTATTAGTGTAAGGTAAGACCAGCTGGTGTCTTAGTGTCAGATAAGACCAGCTGATGTCTTAGTGTAAGGTAAGACCAGCTGGTGTATTAGTGTAAGGTAAGACCAGCTGGTGTCTTAGTGTCAGGTAAGACCAGCTGGTGTCTTAGTGTAAGGTAATACCAGCTTGTGTCTTAGTGTCAATCAAGACCAGGTGGTGTCTTAGTGT